>NC_142601.1:12259212-12479735 GCF_041222555.1 Hakea prostrata
CCAAAGCATTGTTAGAACAAAAAACTTAATAGGCAAAGAAAACTGATTTTTTTTTACTTTTATTTTATTTTAGTGACAAAATTATGCAAACTAGAGAAAAATTCTGTTCTATCTCTTGATAAATATAACCGTGTGAAATGAAGAATAATCATCGACAAAAGTCACAAAATACTGAAAATTATGTCTATTTGGAATATGACAAGGACATGAAATATCAGAATGAACTAAAGCAAACAATGAAGTACTGTGATTTACAGATTGACCCGGATAGGGAAATGTGTTGGTGTTTTCCTAAGTTACACGCTTCACAATTTAGCCTAGACAAAGATTTATAGAAGATAACAACTGTAAATGAAAAAGTGATAAGTGTCCTAGAGATGTAAACTGTTTCAGGGGTCGCATAGGGCCTAGGGTAACTTCCCCAAACCTATTTCGATCCAGGGGGTATTTTGGTGATTTTTCAATTTTCATGGTGTCCTAGGTTAGGGTCCATCAAGTCCAGTTAATTGTTAGGACCTTAGATCTTTTTTTTTGGGGTCATTATTTTGTGTTTTATTGCAGTCCTTTTTTTGGATGAATTTTGTTCCAGAGCCCTTGTTTATGTGTGATTCCTAGCTATGTTGGAATCCACTAGTTCTACTTTTTATTACGACTCCATATCTACTTTTAGAATCCTAATAGGATCTCTCTAGAGTAAGTAATGATAGAGTCCTTGTTTATGTGAGAAGTTGTTAGTCAAGTCAGAGTCCTAATTAGAATTAGAAAGTCAGTTTGAAATCAATTGGGTTTCCTAGTCTGAGTGTTGGTTTTTTTTCTTCTTTTGAGGCTATAAATAAAACCTTCTTTCTCTATACACAATTTGAATTGATTAATAATTTGAGAGTTTGGAGGAAACATGTTCTGGGCTTTCTTGGGAGGTCTGTGGCAGGTGGCAGTTCTTTAGTGTGTCTTCTTCAATTCCAGCAGCAGCATACCATCTCCAAGTAAGTTGACAACAACCCCATCCCCTTCCTAACCCTCTCCCCCTTCTTCTAGTCCATCTACAAGCCTCTTCTCACCTCCCTATCCTAATTCGAGCAACCCTACCCCATTGCAGACCTTCCCCGATTCCCTCCCAACCCTCCGGCACCCTTAGGATTCCTCTTCTAATTCTAGTTAAACCCCTTGATGTGACCACAGATTGAACCCCTGGCCTTACCCTAAAGTGGGCCTCAAGGCCCTCCCAAGCAAGCTGGCTGAACTTACAGGGGCATTTTGGGTATTTTAGACCCTGCTTTACTGCTGGAATCTAAATTCCAGAATTTTAGAAGAGTCTCATTCTATTTTAAGTTCTTATTTGAGTTGGTTTCCATTAGTCAAGTTGTGGATAAGATAAGACTCTTTTACAAGAAGGGTTTGTATCTTTTAGGAGTTTGCTGTTCATTAATTTGTCTTTATTAGTAGTTGTGATTTACTTAGGTAAAGAGTCTTTCTTTAAAGGGGACTCTTATAGATAAGTCAGTCTTTTATTTCAGTTAGTCTTTTATTTAAGTGGTTGTTAAGTTAGTCCCTAATTCTTAGTTGAGTCCCACAGTTTTGAGTTAAATTTTTTTTCTTGTAAAGGCTATAAATAAGCCTCATTGCTCATTATAATTCTTAAGTTTGATTATTGAATACAATTGAGTTTCAGTTCAGGATCATGGTTCCTTGTTTAGGGGGCTATGGTTGAGTAATTAAGAATTGTTCAAGGATCAGCACCTATCAATAATTTCTGCAACCAGTCATCTTCAACAGAAGCCATTACTCATCACAGTAGCTTCTAAATAAGTATACACAACTCCCAGCCCCTACCCTGCACCCTTAGGCCACTGCACCCTTCCCCTCTCCTTTTCTCTCTTGTGCAACTCTTAGAAAACACCCCACCCATCGCGGCCCCTTCCCCACCCATTCCCCTGCATCCACGGCAGCCCCCACCACCCCTTCCTGTTCCCTCTCCCGGGCCCCTGCAAGTAACCCCTGCCTCCTCCCCTGTTCTGCAGAAGGCAGAACCTCCCTCCCCCAACCCCTGCAGGCCTTATAACCCCTTCCCCCTGTTATTTCAGACCCTCAACCACCATCATCCCCCTCCTATGATTCCCTTAGGCCCTTCCCCCAACATCCCCAGCCCCTGCAGGTCCCCCAAAGCCCTCCCTCTCTCTCTTGGTTCCCTGTTCTAGTGGCAGAACAGAAAAGAAGACAAAGAAAGGAGAAGAAGAAAGAAAAATAGAAAGAAAAAAGAAAGGAGAAGAAAGGCAAAGCAGAAAGGAAGAAAAGAAAGAATTCAAGAAAGGTTTCTCAAGATCCTTCCCATATTGACCATTCCCTAATTTTTTCCCTTTTCCAAGAGTTCAACCCATATCCATCATAAAATCCCTTCTTCAACCTAATTGCGTTTCTTTATTTTCCTTTCAATTTCCATCAACCCACAGGATCTTATAAGATTATTGGAATTATTTGCTGGAAGTCTGTGCAATCCTTAATTCTAGGGAATCTTTCCAAGAAACCCTAACCCTAGAATTGAATTCACATCACCCCTATCCTGCCCTAATCCTAAACCTTGGTTACAGCCCCCTCCCCTTTGCCCATTCTTCCACTTTTCCTCTCTTTTAACCTGCGGCAGCTTAGTAAATCCAGAAAACCAGAATTATCCCCGACCCTAGAACACCTATATGTTCCAAACCCTAAATCCAATCCCTTCACCCTTTTAGGATTAGCTTCCCCGTTCCCTTACTCACACTCGATCCCAACTCCTACCCTTTACCAAGAATCCTAACCCTAGTAGGACTCTTCAAACCAAACCTATACCAATTAGGACTGACCTAAACATATCAAATAATGATAACGGTCCCTTTCCTAAGTCAACCAAAACCCTAGAACCCTATTCCTAAGACCAAAACCTATATACTGTAACCTGGAATTACATTCCAGCAATAGCCGAAACCTTCAAACCCTTCCATTCAGCCCCAAACCCTCATAACTCAATCCTAGCCACCTAAACCAGATCTGAGCCTTGATTACAGCAAGGTTCCAAGCTTCAAGATCAGAATTCCCTAATCCTATGCCTGGCCAAACCCTTCTAGGGCATTACCTTACCCCTTTAAAACCTTAATTCCTCCAAGAAATCTCCTATTACAAGCACATACAGCCTTAGAAGACTGCTAGTTTCCTCAGAGAGGATCTTGGAGAAAGCCAGTTCTAGCACATAATCCTAAAAGCTGAAACCCTAGAATTTGGTTCACATCACCTGGTCTATAGTGCCATTGAAAAGCAGAGACTCCTCCAGTAAAAATAGCAGCAGCAGAATAGAAGCCCCATGGCTAGAACATAATCCTAAAAACCGAAACCCTAGAATTTGGTTCACATCACCTGGTCTGTAGTGCCATTGAAAAGCAGAGACTCCTCCAGTAAAAATAGCAGCAGCAGAATAGAAGCTCCATGAGAAGTAGAAGTGGATGCCTTAATGCGTCGTAAATGGTGCATAAGTTGGTTCACATCATCCTGTAGACTTTCAGATTGATCACTGGATGAAGTAGTGGATATAGAATCGGTAGGATGAGTAACATCAGAACCATCCTTAGATACCGCATGATTAACTAATTAGTCAGTCATATAGGCTTACCATGTTTGGTCCTGTATCCACTTAGTGTCTAGACTTGCCAGGAAAGGTGCACTATTGTGAAGCACAATCAATATGCTGACCACCAAGCCACTAGATGAATGGCCACCCCCTAAACTGCGACCACAACCACGTCCATGGGAGGTAGTAAAGGCTGAATTACTTCCCTGGATGTAGTCGATTGGTTAGAATCATTGGAAGAGTCAATATGTTGGAGACAAGAGAAGACTTCACTCAGAGTGGGCTAACTTTTCTCAGCCAGTAAATGTCCTTTAATTTTCTTTAGTTCAGGTCTAGTCTAGCAAGAAACTTAGAGACAAAAAACTCTTGTGTTGGTTTTTAAGTCTCTAAATGTCTGTAGTAAGGGGCTGAAACATATTCAATTCTTCTAGCATTCCTTTTAAAGAACTATGATAATCTTGCTAGGGTTTGCTGGTTTGCTAGAATGGAAAAGTTTTTCATAGATGTCATAGACTCATAGACACGACTCATATTTTTTTCCTGGAAATATATTTCCTTCAAGTCATCCCATATTCCCTTAACAGTCGAGTGAGACATGACATGACATTGGCTGCAATACTAGGTTCTGTACTATTTGACAACCAAATCATAATAATTGCATTATCCTTGGACCAACTATCATAATTCTTGTCTTTAATAGGAGGTGCTATATTCACAATAAACAATAACTTCCCTTTGGCCAAAATATACACATGGACAGCTTGTGCCCACAATAGCAAATTAGAAGTTAGAACTACCCAAATGCTCAGAAGAGAGAGTAGGGTTCTCCAAAAAGGCAGCAGTGGTCTGTGGTCATGATATTATATAATCAACAACCAAAAGATACAGTCAGGCCAGTAGAAATCAATCTATAGCCGGGCAGCACACAAACAAAGATGTATCCTACATTCCTACTTATTGGAAGAGAAAAACAGAGGCTGCAGTCGATTCTGATTGGTAGGACAGTGGTACCATGTTCAAAGAAAAAGAATTTCCAAGTAACTGTAACACCCGAAACAATCAATAGTAGCAGTCCGAATGCATAACAGCACCTGCAGGATTTTTTGAAAGGGAAAACCCAGTGAAACAGGGCAGCAAGCAGTTGGTAATTGTAGCAGATTTTTAGATAATCAAGACAAATAATTGTAGCACCACATGCGATCCAAACAGGACCCAGTAGATAGCGCAAAATAGATAAATGGCCCAGATTAAAATAGGACAGATCAAACCTCAAAACAGCAGCAGGACTTGCGCACAAACCCGTAGCAGAAGTCTCGATCTGAAGTAGGTAGGCAGCAGCACTATTTCATGATCCTTTATGGCATGAGTAGGCATGTATTTGATTCTTCTTAAGTCGTGAAAGAAGTATAGAAGTCACATAAGACAGGTAGCAATAAGTTGGTGCACACCAGACCCGAGAATGACCAGAAGTCGAAGTCAAAAGAGGAAACTTTGGGATTTTCTTAAGCTAGTTAGAGAGGCTCTGCTACCATGTTAGAAACCAAGACTCTTAACCTGTCCAGGAATTGAGAGAGAAGAAGAAGAAGCTGAAGAAGACAGTGAGAAGAAGTTGTGCAAGCTAAAGGAGCAGCTTGCAATTGGGTTTGATTTCTCCCAATCGCAGGCCTCTTTATTTATAATATTTTGAATACAAGAAGAATACCTTTTCTGCCCCTGACTAGTGACGGCAGAGTACCACAACTAAATAATACAAAAGACAACTGTAAACTTCATAGAAGATAAGGATATAAAGGCCCTTGCTGTCCCTTGCTGTCGCTGCTAGACTTGCAATCTCAGGACTTCGACACACTCAATGAATGATCTCAAGCTGAATACAATAGGGAATTGTATGCACAAAGGTGCTCACAGTCCAGCTGCTATATAGTCATTAATGATGACAAATTGCATCTTATTTCTGTTTATGTTCTGAATCATTACGTGTAAAAGAATAACCTTTTCCATTCAGTTTCTTATTTTCTGTTTATTAATGACCAGAGTCATTTATTGACTATAATTATGATCATCATCTAATTAGCTTGTATTCAATTGATATGGATGTTAAACTCAAGTAAAGTAACCTGCAGTTAGGGATATGTATAGTTTATAGACCCGATGTTTAAGTCCAGTAGTTAGTCAATCAAGTCTAATCCAGCCTGCAGCGTTTTGTTTACTACTTACAAATCCTGAAGGAATTTAAATCTAAAAGAACTTATTAGACAGCAGTTGGTCAAGATAGCTTTTCCCAGCTCCCTATGAAGACATCTTAGTTTCCTTTGACGTGGAAACATGCTCTTACGTAACTATGTTCTACTAATGAGTTTCAACTTTTGTATTGAACAGGGATGTATGGGCCTTTATTTTGACGTGCAAAGTTCAGTATTGTAGTCTTTATGATCAAGGGTATTCTTTTTTCTCTCTTGATAGGATTGGCATTCTTTAGTGACAATACTCATGCCTAGGATTCTTTTACAGTTTCACTGATTTTTTTTGTTGATACACAAACTTCTTTATTATTATTATTCTTTTGAGAAAATTACTCGGACATCCTCTGGGTTTCTTGACAACCTATGAAACATACCCTGTTTTTCTGATAATCACTACTGTATCCCTTCACACTAAGTCACTAAGAGTGTTAATAAACATACTTGCTCTACCCAAAATACCCTTACCCATAGATTGTTGCCATGTGTCTTGGTGGAATTCTAGGGTCAAATCAAGCTAAGAAGAGGAATCTCAAACAGCAGACGTGATTGGGTTTATTGAAACCCATTTAGTCTTTTCACATTGCCTATTAGAATCAAAGATCAGGTTAATGTAAAGGAAACCAAAAATCCCAAGGGATTTGATACAGACAAGATTTCGAGGAGAAAAGGGGGAATTTTTTTGAAATCTGTGGGATCAAATTAGATATCCTTTCAGATTTTATTGCCTTATTCTCATTTCTCATATGGTTAACAATTACAGTAAGAGTTACATCACCTGTACCCATTTGTCTCCGTCATTGGAGTTAAAAGAAGCAATGTTCAAGAACTTAAAAAAGTTAAAAAAAAAACAAATAAAAAAAAAACCAAAAAAGAATGTAAATCTGTGCATGAAGTTGACTTCAATTCCCCAAGGATAGATTGATCATGAAGTTGTAGTGGAGAAACTTAGAATAGAGGGGAAGTCAGATTCTTATTCTTGCTTATAAAGTGGACAGGGTTGCAACGGTTATGGGGCAGCGGTTGTGGAGGAAGAAGAAATATAAAAATTGGAAGGGAGAGTAATGGTCTCCTCCTTTTATATTGTAAATACTAAATTCATAGTTAGAATAGAAGGTCATTTTGGTAACAACATTTTCTAGTAATGTGATGTGCTTTAGATTAAGGGCATAAGGGTAATGTACCCAAGGGATATAGGTCACTGTAAAATTTAAAGGGTATTATGGTTACAGGAAGATTACATTTCAAATTTTACCATTAACAAACTGAGAAATTCTTATGTGATTAAATGAAAGGGTGAGGTTATAGGGTGAGTATAAACTATAAAGTAGGGGGGATGTACGAGTAAATGATTAATTGTTAGAAGAATAGGATATATTTTCTTGATTTCCAGATAACCCAGGGGATGTACGAGTAACTTCCTCAGTTATTTAAAATTTCTGTTGTAGTCATGAACTGGTATTATTACAGTTTCTAAGAGTTGTTCTTCAATTTTTGTGGGTAGTTTTTGATAACTAATGTTTAGTTTTGCCATTGATATGCATGAAGCATTCAATTATTCTACTTATTTTTTGTACCAAAATATTAGACATGTTCTTTCTCTTTTAAAAATATAATAATACTTTTATGCTTTACAGTTATACTTCCATTGGGAGCATTCATGATACAGTTCCAAATGCATTGTTGTGCATTGGTGATTCATCCACTAAGAAAGAGAACTTCAGGCCAGCCTATTTGCTTCTAGATGGAAGACTTGAAAGAGCTGGTAGAGCAAAGAGGAGTTCTCGTCGAGGTTTTGGAGGTGATCCTGTCAAAAATCCCGCAGATAATATGGTTGCATGTCAAAACCGCAGTTTAACGGTGTCAGTCATTGCTGTCGGCGATGAAATTCTGTAAGTTCTCTAATTTTAATTGTATATTTGTGAGGTTTTATTGGAATAAATTGTAATCCTTATCCTGCAGTTTTCACTGTTAAAAAAGGACGGGGAACTTCTGCATGGGGCTAATTTCTCAATATTTTGTTATAAATGCCTTCCCTAAGCCTACAATGTGCTTCATTTATTTTGATGAAGTTTAGTTAGTTTACCTATTTGTATGCATCTTAAGCAATAATGAATGAACGTTTTAAGAAATTAATTTTCAATTAATAATATAGCTCATCATTGTAATCTTTAAACTTCACGTTAGCTGATATGAGAGTTTGAGATTGAAAGTGGCAAGGTTAGGAATTGGAAGCCAGTCGATCTAAGATTACATAAAATAGTGCACCAACTAGTGGGGGGAGATGATAGAAAGTCAATTATTATGGTTGAGGCACGTGAGTTCTGATGGATATCTCATTGAGTAATATAGTGCAACCTGGAGGTGCTGTAACAGAAAGTTTGAGGCCTGCCAAGAGTGGTCTGGCTTGAAGTGATGAGTGACGGATTACAATCTCGATGGCTCTACAGTTGAGTTATCCCATCTATCTAATTGCATTGGCTGGATCTCCTCTATAATAGCATCATCAAGTCCCTTTCTCATCAGTACTTTGCTAGACATGCTTACGTTTCCCTCTCAATGTAGGCACCAACATGGCTAGCTAGTTATTTTCTTGTAGGAATCTTCCTCTGTAGAAGTCCAATGGCAATTGCATTTTGGCTGGATCTCCTCTATAATAGCATTCAAGTCCCTTTCTCATCGGTACTTTGCTAGACATGCTTTCGTTCCTCTCTCAACATAGGCACCAACATGGCTAGCTAGTTACTTTCTGATAGGACCCCGATCTCAAAAACAATGAACAAATTGACTCACAACGATAATAGCAACATTGAATCAAATAATCTCCAGACAAAACACACTACTAGCAGTGGGTGAATCCTAAGGCTACCCAAGAGCAATCGCTCTTACCCCAATCTTCCTCAATAACTCTCCAAAACTGCCTAACCTATTCTTCCTTCCCATATTTATAGCAATTACTTTTCCTACACTAATTCCAATTCTAATCCTAAAAGGTAATCTGAATGCAATAGGACTCTTCAAATCTAAAAGGAAATCTGAATACAATATGACTCTTCAAATCTTCCCACTGATTCCTTCCCTACAATTTGGGGATTTGCTTTCCACGCTTTCGAGTATATACTTGTGATATTAGGGGCTTATCAATACTCCCCACCAACAGTTTCACCTTGTCTTCAAGGTGAAAATCTGGGAAAGTGGGACCGCATCTCGTTGTAAGTTTCCCAAGTATTTTCACAAGGAGGCAGTCCTTTCCATTGAATCAAAACTTCCAAAACCCCCTGGGCAGAGAAGCGAATGCCGAGCAATTGTTCTAGTGTGGGATGTAACTCGCCATTCTCTCGCAAACATGAGGGAAGCGGGCGGGGGACCATGTGTTGACCAACTGCTGGTTTCAACCGCAAAACGTGGAACACATGGTGGATGCGAGTCCCCTCTCGGTAATTGTAACCGATAGGCCGCGGGGCTCACTTGCTCTATGATTTGGTATGGCCTCGTAGAAACGATGGCTTAGCTTTTCGTTTGGGCGGTTGGCAAGTTTCCCGAAAAATGATAAGGCTGGAGCTTAAGAAAAACCTCATCCCCCACCCTGTAGTGCACCTCCTAGCGATTGGGATCAGCAGTGGCGCGCATCCGTTCTTGGGCCACCCGGAGATTAGATTTGAGATCATCCAATACTCGATTTCGCTCATGAAGGAATACATCAACATCATCAACCTTAGATCGGCCATCTTCCCAACGCAAAAGTGAAGGCGGTTCATGGCCATACACAATCTGGAATGGAGACATTTTAGTGGCTGAATTGAATGTCGTGTTGTACCAATACTCCGCCCAAGGTAACCAATTAATCCAATCCTTTGGTTGGCGAGCACAGAAACAGCGTAAGTAAATTTCAAGGCTGCGATTCACCACTTCTGTTTGGCCATCGGTTTGTGGATGATAGGCGCTGCTATACTTCAGGTGGGTGTCTGCAAGCTTGAATAACTCCATCCAGAAGTGACTTAGGAAGACACGATCGCGATCTGAGACAATGGATTGCGGAAATCCATGCAAGCGGATAACTTCCCTAGTGAATGATGCAGCCACCTCCTTAGCAGAGTAAGGGTGTGAAAGAGCAAGGAAATGGGCGTATTTGGTGAGACGATCCACTACCACCAGCATTGTATCCCCGCCTTTAGTCTTGGGTAAGCCGCCAATAAAATCCGTACTAATATCCTCCCAAATGCGTTCTGGAATTGGCAGCGGTTGAAGGAGACCTGCGGGTTTTATAGCCAAGTATTTACTGCGCTGACAGGCATCACAACTAGCCACAAAGTCCCTAACAGCAGCTTTCATTCCCACCCAATAGACCACAGCCGTCAATCGCTTGTAGGTCCGCAGAAACCTTGAATGCTCACCAACTGGGGTGGAGTGATATTCGACAATAATTTGGGAATTAGGGGGATCCTTCAGGGATGACTAACCTGTTTTTATAGAGTAATGTTCCTTGTTGGAGATGATAGTTAGGATAGTCTTGGGATCCTTTCAGCAAGGCCTGAATAATCTTCTGGTAACGCTCTGAGGCGTGAACTGCCGCATCTAAACCCTCACTTTCTTGCCAAGCTGCTGTTGTCATAGAGAGAAGCTGCTTATCATCCTCTGACCGTCGCGAGAGAGCGTCGGCGGCTTTGTTTTCGCTGCCCGGTCGATACAATATCTCAAAATCAAATCCCAAAAGCTTTAAGACCCACTTTTGTTAATCAGTAGACACAATGCGTTGTTCCAGCAAATATTTTAGACTCTTTTGATCAGTTCGTACTTTGAAATGTCTCCCCATCAAGTAGTGACACCATTTCTGGATAGCTAGCACAATTGCCATTAGTTCTTTCTTATAGACCAACTTGGTTTGTGCACGAGGGGACAACACTTGGCTCTAGTAGGTAATGGGGTGGCCATCTTGCATCAAAACCGCACCCAGTCCAAAACTTGAAGCGTCAGTCTCCACCAAAAACTCCTTTGTGAAATCTGGCATAACCAATACTGGAACGGTTGTCATTGCTGTCTGGAGAGCGTTAAACGCTGTTGTTGCCTCTTTACTCCACTGAAATGCATCTTTCCTCAATAAGTTAGTAAGCGGAGCAGCAATCTTTCCATAATCTTGGACGAATTCGGGGTAATACCCGGTTAAATCTAAAAACCCTCGCAAGGCTTTAAGATTGGCGGGTTGGGGCCACTTCACCATGCACTTGATCTTCCGTGGATCCGCCGCAACTCCGTCTTTAGATATGATGTGCCCTAAATACTCCAGTGTAGCAACCCCAAACATGCATTTTTTCATTTGACGACGAGGTGGTGTTGTGTGAGGAGTATAAAGGTGGTTCACAAATGACCCACATGTTCCTCCATGGTCCTGCTATGTACCAAGATATCGTCAAAGAACACCAAAATAAATTTTCGCAAATGTTCTTGAAATACCTCATTCATGAGTGATTGAAATGTGGCTAGAGCATTCAAAAGCCCAAATGGCATCGCCAGGAACTTGTAATGCCCATTATGGGTATGAAAAGCCGTCTTTTCCTCATCACCTTCTGCCATTCTGATCTGGTGGTACCCTGCTCTCAGATCAAGTTTGGTGAACACTGTGGCTCCGCCCAACTCATCCAATAGTTCGTCAATTGCGGGAATGGGGAACTTGTTAGGAACTGTGAGTTTATTCAGGGCATGATAATCCACGCAGAAACGCCATTCGCCATCCTTCTTTCGAACCAACAATACTGGAATGGAGTAAGGACTCACACTAGGCCGTACCAATCTTGCTGTTAACATTTCCTGTACCAACCTTTCGACCTCGTTCTTTTGAGAGTGTGGGTAACGATAGGGTCGAATATTAGGTGGGTTACTTTTCTCGACTAGCCGTATCCGGTGGTCTTGCTTCCTTCTTGGTGGCAGTTCAATTGGTTCAACAAATAGTTGAGCAAAGTCGGTTAATAAATTTGATACTGTTGTACTCTCGTGTACCTCTATATCGTCTCCGTCGGGATGCTGAGGCTGCAGCCAGTATCCATCACCGCCTGCTTGAACGGGCTGTAGCACACTTTTCAATGTTGTTTCCAATTGCAGCAAAGTCGGATCCCCATTTAGTTTCACAGGTCGTCCCTGCCACACAAAGTTCATGGTTCTCAAATGCCAATTACTGCGTACCTCCCCGAGTGTCTGCAACCATTCTACGCCCAAGATTATATCAATGCTACCCAAATTGAAAGGGTAAAAATTTTGTACAAAGATCTCCCGCCCAACTGAATCGGAATCTGTCGACAGATCCCCGTACCTTTGCTAATCGTTCCATCGCCCAAAGCAACCTTAAATTTTGTTTTATGGATTACCAATCCCAATGGCTCCACCAACTCTTGAGCAACGAAATTGTGCATTGCACCACAATCGATCAAAACGATGACTTCACAGCCATTTATCTGTCCCGTTAGTTTCAGGGTATGTGGTGAATCGATTCCCACCAAAGAAGTATGCAAGAGTTCCGTCTCAAGCACTAGCTCCATTTCGGCCGTCGTATTGTCGTCATCGATCACTCCTTCCGCTGCTGCAACTTCTGGATTATCATCGTCGTGGAGTAACAACAACCTTAATTGCTTCAGAGGGCATCGGTGGCCTTTGGAGTATGGAGCGTCACACTTGAGACATACCCCTTTGTCCATTTTATCTTTGATTTCTTCCTGGGATAGCCATCATGAGCGTCCTGAGTTCACCGTTGCCGCTGTGGTTGCAGGTCGAGATTGTGAAGAGGAAGACGAGGGTTCGCTTCTTTGGTTTGGGCAAATCGAGCTGTTAAAGCTTTGGTTCATTCTGGTTCCCTGAACCGTACTGGTTCCTCTAATATTGGTGTTGGGTGGGCTGGAGTTAATAAAACGTGAGGTTAAGTTTTGGGCCGATTGAGTGGGCTGGGCCAAAAAAGATTTCTTATTTTTCCCCACTCCATTTTTGTCCTCCACGACTTGGGCCAGGTCCATTATTTGGCCCAAATTGGTGAGGCCAAATAATTGTACCTCCGCCCTCACTTCTTCGTTTAAACCAGCGAAAAACACCCCTTTCAACCATTCTTCATCTACCGCTCCGGCTGCCGCTGCCGCTGCTAATTTCTCAAACCCTTCTCTATATGCTGCAAACGTCCCACTTTGCTTATGATTAATCATCGCTTCTTGAGGGGTCTTCAGTTGTGTTGAGTTAAATTGATGGATCATCGATTCTTTCAAGTTTCTCCACGATGACAATGGCTGCTGCAATTCTCGGAAGCGTATCCATCCCAGTGATGCACCTTCAAAATAAATAGTTGCGGTTTCGAGTTTCTCTCCATCGCTCAGTTTGTACAGATCAAAGTACCTCTCAGCCCGTGCGATCCACCCCATCGGATCTTCCCCCATGAAAATCGGCATCTCAAGCTGTCTAGGAAGGAAGTCTCTCGATTTCTCTGGTTTGATTGTACGCTCGTTGTAATCTGGAGTTCCATTGGTTTCAGTCACTTCCGGCGTTAAGGTATGCATCTCCGCTGATTTTCCTTTCAACAGCATGAACCTTAATACCTCTCTGAAGTCGTCATTAGCCTTTTCTCCGTTTTCTATGTGTTGTGCTAAGAGTCCAACTTGACCTTGAATCTCTTCACAATACTTTCCAATTCCTCTACCCTCTGCTCCATTCGGCTCTTTACCATTCCCCTGGAATCGATGGCTCTGATGCCAAATTGATAGGACCCCAATCTCAAAAACAATGAACAAATTGACTCACAACGATAATAGCAACACTAAATCAAATAATCTCCAGACAAAACACACTACTAGCAGTAGGTGAATCCTACGGCTACCTAAGAGCAATCGCTCTTACCCCAATCTTCCTCAATAACTCTCCAAAACTGCCTAACCTATTCTTCCTTCCCATATTTATAGCAATTACTTTTCCTTCACTAATTCCAATTCTAATCCTAAAAGGTAATGTGAATGCAATAGGACTCTTCAAATCTAAAAGGAAATCTGAATACAATATGACTCATCAAATCTTCCCACCGATTCCTTCCCTACAATTTGGGGATTTGCTTTCCACGCTTTCGAGTATGTACTTGTGATATTAGGGGCTTATCACTTTCTTGTAGGAATCTTTCTCTGTAGATGTCCGATGCCAATACTCTACAAGTTTCTTCATTTCTTCAGGAAAAACATAAAACATCTAAAACTGTGCTAAGAAATGGAATCGGACCCATTTGGTGAAGGAGAATGAAAGAAATAGATGGTCAATGGATCCACCTCCAAACAAAAAACATTCATGAGGAGAGAGAAGTGCGCCCTTCTCTCTCTCTCTCTCTCTCTCTCTCTCTCTCTCTCTCTCTCTTAATACGAGTATTTAGTTATGTACAAAGTTCGAGAACTCGTGAGATATCCCATTTTCTCCAAAGCCGAGATGAGATGAGAAGCAAAACCGGAAAATCCAATATCTTGGTTTGACTGAAATCTCAAGTTCTCGGTCGAGTAGAGATATGTTGACTCGATCTTGGTGCACTTGCTCCTCTTTGCTGCCTTGCTGGAAAAGCCTCTTTTACCAGAATTTTGGCTGGAAGCCTCCTAGTCTTCATCAGTAACCCTCCTACAACATTTACAACAAAGATTGAAGATGTACTTGACCAAATCTGGAATAAAGGTGAGATTTCATACAAAATTTTATTTATTTTTTTCTTTCAAACTCTTTATTCTATACTTTATGTATGTTGATTAAATATATGTTGAGCAATTTGTTTGATCTACACTTTCATGGAAACGAGAATTTTTTTTCTGTTATTAATTTTTTTTGAATTTTTAAGTTACAAAATATATATTTTTTAGAAATTAAAATTAAGATACTATAAAAATACTAATGTTTCAGAACTGGTTCTTATATATGCTAGACTCAATTCAAATATATATTAAGTCATGGTTGTGTACTTTATGTTTCATAAGTCTCTACACTTCTTCAGCACAGCGGCACAACCTTTCAAACTTAGGATCAAATTGGAATTCATATCTACAGTTGTTTTCTCATACATGTAATGCCACTATTTCGTTTAGGCCAAAAATTGGCTGGATACCAATTCCTAGCCCCAAAAGGGTCCAAAACCCATCGAGATGAGCTAACAAATTGGGTTGAGATGGGTGGAATCTTCCCTCTGTCTCAGCGAGATCTTGTTTTTTGGCCCACTGAGATGGCCATCGAGATTGAGTTCTCGAACCTTGGTTATGTACAGATGTATCGTGATTGGACCCATTGTATGCTCTGGTTATTTGTTAGTCGCCATATGGAGAATGATAACTATCACCCAAGAAGGTTTGTTGTACCATACAATAATTCTAAGGGACTCCAGTAAAAGGGCTTAATTATGCACCTCATCAGAATATTGATCTGATAGGATATTCTGATTTAGATTGTGATGCCTTATTTAAGTTCAAGGCAGCTCCCATGTGATTCATAAATTTAGGCCTGTAGGTCTGGCCATCTTTCTCTCCAACTCCCTATTGAGTTGGGTTAAAGGAAGATATTTTCTTCAGATTTAGTTGGCTCCATTGCTAGTTACTTGGGAAAGAACTGAAGATTCTTTCCAGACCTATAAGCCCCATTCTGGCCCTACCATGGAGGAATTTTAGTGGTAGGTTGCTGCCACTGTATGAATAGATATACTATAAGATTTGATAATCCTTTACAGCTAGAGCAGTAACCCAACCTGGACAGCTGGCTTGGAAGAGTGATTCTTTATTTTTTTTTACTCTTTCCATACAATATTTGCCTTCTATTTTCCTTATCTAATTCATGTAACATCAGTAGTTAGACTTAGTTTCTATTTTCAATTGTCAAATTTAGAAAGGGTTTCCATTATTATTTGGATGCTATTTTGTAAAAGGGGAGAAATTTGTTTGGGTTTGCCAACATTTCTATTGCATACACATGGAGAACTTAGTTGTAATTTATTAACCCTATTGCAAATATGAGAAAGGGTGAGATTTCCCATCAGTTTGTTGAGTTTAAATTATGAAGCTTAGCTGTTGACTGCATGATGCAGAACCCAAGTGGGAGACTAGGTTGGAGTTTGGTGTGGGCTCCTGCTCCAGGGTCAACTGGGAGATTTGAAAAAATCCTTTCCTTTCTATTCCAGTCAACCAACGTCAAGATAAATTAGTACTGTACTTCTCAAGTTCTACTCTATTTCATTGGTTTTAATGTACTGTTATTGCTGCTATATTACATTATTACCATAGCCTATTGTAATTAAAAAGAATCAAATTACGTTTATGGGTAAAATGTGCTTGAACCACTACCCTTGTTTTTGGTGCTGTCATCAATAATGCTGACTCCTATTGTTGTTACAGAGTTCTCTGGAGGGTTTTTTTTTTTCTTTTTTCTTTCCTTCTCCGGCCTTTAGCGCATCACCATTCTGAACTCAGATTTCATAGTTTATGCCCTGGATTGGGCTTGGATTTTGGGGTCTCACTCCTCCCTTAGGTCTCTCGCTCGACCAAGACTTGAAGCCCATCAGATCAGTTTATCTGTAGTCACGTTAAATCTCTCTTGCTAATTCTGTTTTTGGGTCTTCAATGGATCCATTGGGTTATTCTCATCTTTGGTGTACTTATTCAGCACTAGTGGGTCATAAGCCTACTCAACTTGATTTTCAGCCCCATCCTATTTCTGGATATTAGGTAATTTGATTCTTTTTAATTTTATCCTGTTGGTTTATTAGTATCCACTGTGATCTTTGTGGGTTTGTAGCCTGTAATGTATCCTACTGGTTATAGTACTACATTATTTGGCATGTGAGACATGGCTGAGGGGAGTTCCGACACCCTGTACGCGGCTGCAGACACTATTAATCTGGACATTGTTGAGATGTTCTGAAATCTGATGGATATAATGACCGCCTTGTAGAATCCACACTAAACCGACCATGGGACAACTACATTCCACTGTTAGTTGTGCTTATAGAACTGTCCCATAACGAGTAGAAAGGGGGTTTCCGCATGACCCCTCCATATGAAGATTATGTTCTAGCGCACTTTGATCATGTTCTACCATGTTTCTATTGGAAATGGAGGGGGCTCATTTAAAAAATTCATAAATATATTTGATATTAGAAGATTTTGCAGTTCACTGTTAAAGCATATCAGGGAAAGGATATCAAGGAAGACTAACAATTCTCCAGAAGAATGCCACAAGAAACCCACATGAAATCAACCAGACAAAACAACCAAGCTCTAAACAATGAACGAAAACCAGACCCTCTGCTTATTGTTTGAACCACAAATATCAGAATTAGCAGATTGAATTCAGCCTACAAAAGTCCCCTCACCTGATGCCTAATGCTGCGTAGAATCAATTTTTTTCTATTTATTATATTAGTTTATGCTTTTTAATTAGAATTTAGTCTTTGACTGTTACCTCCTGCTGGTATACTCATAACTTTCCTGTTGACAATTACTTTTAGTTTCTGATATATTCCTTTGTACCCCCTTCCATAGCTCAGGTTTGGCACTATTGAGGATCAACTAGGACCATCATTATGTAGAAAGCTTTGTTCTATTGGTTGGACTGTTTCACATACCGCTGTAGTTCGAAATGATGTAAGTTATTAAATGTTCAACCTCATGAATGTAGAGAATAACTGTAGTGTTCATTTAGCACTATGAGAGGTGTGCACAACATATATTACTGTTTTTTGCCATTTCTTACTCCATTTTGTTACTTTTGCAAGTTAATCCAGTATGTTTGGGTTACTGTAGATTGAATTGAACTCCAGTAAATGTGGCATTTATGTATGTGGATAGATCCAACATTTGATAGGTCAGACTTAGAGATCTTGCATGTCTGTAGAAGGGTTTGCTTAGATAATTGCATGGTATCAGCTACACTACCAGGAGGATGATTTTAATAGACATCTTGTATCAGAGAGAGAAAATATGCTAAAGCTATATATGGAGATGATCAATAACAACATGGAATTCTTAGGACAAATGCAAAGTATAGTTTTGAGGTATAAAACACCATAGATAAGCGATATGTACACCATTTCATGTATAAAAGGAGAACAACGTACAATCAGACATGTGATTCAATCAATTATGTATAAAGTATGAGGTTTTCTTACATGCGTATAAAAAAGATGTAATTTTTTGTTTTGAGGAAGATTTGGTTTGAAATTGGACGCACAAATCATTGCAAACTAGGATTTACAGGGTTCCCCCCTTAATATACCAATTCAAGCGTTCTTTTTCCCAGGAAGAATGTATCCACTATTTGATAGCATTGGTATGGCATTGGGCAGGTATTATGGCTGATACTGATGCAGATTGGCTGAGATAGACAATCCGATCTCGATGCCTAAAGCCATTTTTCAAGCAACCCTAGGTTGTTGCCATCATTCAGGCCATTGTTGACTAAACTAGTGATATATTTCAAAAAATTACAGGAAAATCAATATTTTAGTGAAGTTCTAATATTTGAGAATACATGTTCCTGTGTAGATCTATTTCAAGCTTGGTCGCATGCTATTTAATCTCCAAATGACAAATAAAATCAACAATAGTAAAATCACTTTTGATGGTAATAAATGGATCAAGTTGATTTTTTTCTGAAGGACTGTTTCAATCCCTTACTTGTCAGTAAGTGTTTATTAGTCATGGATTGTTTCTGCAGTTTACTAGCGATCTATCAATAGGTATTGATGTATTGGGTTGTTTGTTGATGGTGATAGACCATGTATTGGCTTTAGGTATTGCATTGGTGGTTCACTTTTTTAGGTACTGTTTCTGTACTGCATCATTTCAAGGCCTTCCAATACTGATGTGTACCGCTGATATGGCTGTGTAGGAAAATTGCCACTGGGCTCTGCTTTTGCAGAAGCCTTTGGCACTGAGTTTGCCCTTTTTTTAATTATTTGTAGATAATACCTATTTATATCAGTTAATATGGCCTCCATATATATATATAGATAAGTGCAGTGGAAGAAAATGAGACGCAACTTGTTCTTGATTTCCTTCAAATTACAATGACCTTTGTGTCAACTGTCAAGCAAGGTAAAAAAATTCGATCGAAATAAACATTTCGACCTTGGAAAAGGTCGAAATTTCGAGGTTTCGGTCGAAATTTCGACCGAAACTGGATATTTTTTCCTGATTCTTGAAAACTCAATTTCGAGCCTCAAATGCACTCAAATTGATTTGGATTTTTGCATACTAGCTATTTCAAACATAATAAACACTACAATAACTACTAGTTTACTAAAAAACTACTAAAAATGTAACATCCAACATTCCAAGTATATAGTACATGAATCAGAGAAGAAGCTGTATTGTTATTACTTACAAGTTACAACTTACAACTTACAACTTGCTTACAAGTCTATTCTATTCAAGCCTCAAGGTCTCCCTCTTCCGTCTGCACCCCATACAAATGACAATATAACTCCCATGATGTTTGCCCCCGCCCCATATAGTTTTGGACATAGTCAAAAACTGCACCTCTGTATGTGGCCTCATCCACATGCATAAGATTCCCTAACGGTGGGAAGTTGTGAATCTCCAAAGGAACTGGTGGTGGTGGGCCTTGTGGCTGTGGAATAGTGTGGAAGATCTGCTCAACAAATGAAAGACCACCCTGCCCCTGGCTCTCAGGACTAGGAGAAGGATAAGGATACTGATAAGGTCGCAGTGGCTGACTCCGATAATCGATAGTGGGAGGGACACCATAAGCTCCATAGGCCGCTCCATAACCATAAGGCTCTAGTCGTGGCTGACTGGCCTGACCCTGAATCTGATAGCCAGGAGGGACACCATATGGTCCATAACCATAAGGACCATAACCATAAGTCGACTCGGTAGAACCAATACTCTCCACAGCAGTATCATATGAGGACTCTGCAGGCCTATGCCATCCGGATCCTCTAGAGGTGGAGGAGTCTCTAGCATCATCAATGCTCATCGATCTCATAGATCCCACCAAGCTCTCGGCATCGGATGGACGGTAGGACCCATATGATGGCGTGTCCTCTGTGCTCCAGCCATGCTGTCTCCCCCTTCCCCTTCCTCGAATATGTAGAGGAAACATTTTTGCCTCGAGATGCAGCTCCAGTATGGTCTGAATCCTGTGTCGCGTGGGTGAACTGACTCTCTCCTGTGAATCTCGGTGGTCGTCCCTCCCCCCCCCTTGACTCTCACGTCCAGCAGGTGGTGGTGGTGGTGGTCTCTCCCTAGGATCAGCTGAATCCTGATCACGAGGTCCCACACCCTCCTCATCCCCTCCATCATCACCATCACCGTCATCATCACCACCATCATCGTCATCGCCGGAGGCCTGAGTCACCTCATTCTCAGTGTCGGACCAGAAAATCAAATCCTCACTCTGGGTGGATGCACTAGGGTGTGGCACGAAGGGACGGGCGGGCTCTGCATGTGGCCTCCCCTCCTGGGCCATGAAGTCCCCCACATCAGCCCCCATCTCCTCTGCAATCTGACTATTGGGAAGAACTCCATCCTCATCCAGCAATCCGTCTCCACTATCCCTGATCCAGTCAACTACTGGGTTATCATCATCATCCATCTCAAATATGTCGGCCAACTCGATATTGGTGCTCTCTCTGTCCATCCCCTATCTAATATGATCCTCTCTCAGTCTCATATTATAGTGTAGGTAGACAAGGTCCTCTAGACGCTTCACACCCAATCGGTTGCGCCTCTTTGAGTGAATGAGGCTGAAGGTGCTCCAATTTCGCTCACAACCAGTGGCAGAACATGTTTGGGAGAGCACTTTGCTTGCAATCCTACTCAAGTTGTGTGAATCACGTCCAAATTGCAACCACCACTCAGCTGCAACAAACATAGACTCCAAGTCATTTTAATACTTAAATAACTAAATTAAAGATAGAATCATAGAATATAATAATTAAATGTATAATGTATAATGAAATAAATGAATGAACTTACCTGTAGGGGCGGTTTCCCGTCCCGATACAGCCACAGCACGACCGAAGCTCTCAGTGGCATCCCTAAAAGCCTTTATCTAATATATAAAGAGAAAAAAACAATAACTAGTTAGTACTTAGTAGTTACTAGTTACTACTTACTAGGTTAATGACTTAGTATAAAACTACGAATTGTGAATATCAAATGATTCTAATCACTATCTCACCTCCATAAGGATGACTGCTTGTTTAGCTGTATCCGGTTCGAACTTCTCCACTACAGTTTGGACAGCATCCATCAAATCTTGCCTCATCCCAATATTGTCCTTGTAATGGTACTTGGGATTTAAATAGTATGCTGTGTAAGAAAAAGTATGTCATAAAAGGGAATAGTTAATGCTTAAGCCTTAATAGTGTGATAACATAATGAAAATTAAATTAAATACTAGACTTAAGTACTTAACAACTTAACAACTCACCAGCCTTATGCAGTGGATGCTGCAACATAGACTCCCATCTACTGTTGATGATTTGAAGGACTTTCTTGTTGCCGCGTGGGTGGACCTGAGCAACTTGCTGCTTCATCCTATCTATTGCAGCAAATATGTGTGCTAGAGTAGGTTTTCTTTGCTGATCTACCATCCTCAACACATTCACCACAGGCTCAAGCATCTTCACTACTATCCTCACATTGTGCCAGAAACTCTCATCAAGGATAGTCAACTGAGCTCTCCTTCCTCCCACTGATGAAGAACCCTCCCAGTTAAACCACTCCTCTAATGCAAACATACTCCTAAGGCCAGTCTTCCTACTCTCAAAGCTCTACAGTGCTATCCAATTAGTATCAAATCTGGTTATGCCTGGCCTCACTAACTCACCCTGACACTTGTCCCTCATCATCCTTAATGCATAGGTGTGGTTATATATGAAGGTGCTAACATGTCGAGCTTGGTCCACCGTATTCTTCACAAGCTTGACCTTTCCAATCTCCTTCAACATTAAGTCAATGCAGTGAGCAGCACAAGGAGTCCAAAAGAGCCTATATCTGTCCATCCATCAAGGCATCAAGCCATCAATACAAAGTTATAAAGTGTACATGTATATGTGTAATGTAAATATATGTATTTACAAATGAAAATTAATACTATATGTTTAGACTTTAGATACCTGGAGTTCTCTTGCATCTTCAACCCAGCTTTCTTGTAGTTGGAGCCATTATCGATCACAATTTGAACTACATTTTCCACTCCAACCTCCTTCACCACTTGCTTGATAATTTGTAAATGTATTTTGCATCCTTCTTCTCACCGGATGCATCTATCGACTTGAGGAACACTGTCCTCCCATCACAATTCAACATGAAATTGATGATGGACTGTCTAGTGGGACCAGTCCAACCATCAGCCATCAGAGTCACTCCATAATGATTCCACATGGGCTTCAATCCCTTAATGTATTCATTTATGTCCTCTTTATGCTTAGGCAAATACACATTGTATATCTCATATGGAGTGGGGCCCCGTACACCACTCCCACCCCGCCTATCTCGCTCAATCATATCTCTGTAGTAGGGCCCCTGAGCTGTATGTGCTGGAACACTATGGTAATGCGCCCATTTGGAGAAAGCCATCCCCACTTTCTCCTTCACACTCCCCCATAAGTGCTTCAACTTTCTCTGTTTATGCTCAGGCCTCGCAAATAGGGCCGGATCATTGCGAAGAATCTCAAGATCCGGATCTGTAGGATGTGCTGAGGAAGCTCGACCCCTTGTAGGGGCCCGTGGGATAGGAGCCTCCTGCCTGACACTCTGAGACCTCCTCATAGGGACTTGGGAGCCACCTATACCTCTCATACCTACTGGCTCTCTAGAGGACCCACAACCGGACCCCTCTGTTGCCTCCCCGATGTCATCAATCTCTCGTTGCTCCCTACTCATCATCATCGCCCTCCTCGGCTGATCGGCCTCTCGGATCGGGGTCACTGTCTCCTGGCTCATCCCTACCATAACCCTCAGGATCTGGAAGGTCATCTAAGCAGGCATCCTCGAACTCATCCCTCTGTGTTCTCTTCTCTTTCCTCTTTTGCTTTCCACCACTAATATATGAGGCCATTGCCTTCTTGACCTCTACAGGCACCTTTGGGCACCCTGTTGCCACCAGCTAGATGCACCTTCAATCTAGTGGCCCCACCTCCTCCTATTTGTTTCTTGCAGTAATTACACTCACTCTTCCTCTTATCAGCTGTCAGTGGCCTTCCATGATCCCAAGCTATGTCTGACATCTTTAAAATAGAGTGCCTGATACAAGAAACACATACTAAGTATCTTGAAAAGCTCCACAATATGCTCCAAAAATGACATACATGCTTCTAATAATAACCTCCTATTTTTAAATATTAAAAAAAAATATGTATAACTATATAAGTATTTTTTTAATATATAAATAATTTTAAAATATATAAAATACACACTAACTATCTTAAAAATATCCACAACATGCTCAAAAAATTGCATACATGCTTCCACTAATACTCTCCTATTTTTAAATTTAAAACAGAAATTAATTATTTTTTTAATATTTAAATATATTTTTTTAATAATTTAAATATATATTAAATACAGTAAAATTACATAATTAACAGAAAAAAAATTAATTCAACACCATCACAGCAATATGGTGTCTCAACTCTCACATACATCCATTTGAAGCTTATACATGTACTATACATAAACATTTTTAACAATATACATAATTTAGTAAATAATTTTTAATAACAGAAAAATAAAAAAATAGTAGGAAGAATCAAGAAATAATTTTGACACTACAAATTCATAGATTATCACTCTAAAGTAAACATATATAAATTTGGAAGCAATCTAACATGATTTAAGGCACAAATGAAACAAAAATCAAAAAATGAGGAAGTTGGTTACTCACCTTGCAAGATTTGAGAAAATGCACAAATGGAGGAGCAAATCAAGTGTTTGAAGGAAATGGAATACTAGAAATTAGGTGTAGAAGCGGATGAAAACAAGAGAAATCAACAAAAAATTCAAACACAGCTCGAAATGGCTCTGGCGATATGGCTCGGTAGGTCGAAATGCCGTCGATATGTCGAAACTGGGTCGAAAGTGGGTATTTTATAGCCTACGCATGTGTCGTTTCGGCCCGATATGGTATCGGGCCGAAATTTCGACTCGTATCGACCGAAATTTCAGTCGATACGAAACGAAATGGATACTTTTTGTGCCTACTACTCAATTTCGTTTCGAGTTGGATTTTTGCAGGAATTTCGATCGAAATTTCGACCATTTCGATCGAATTTTCTTCCATGCTGTCAAGTACTCCTTTGATCGATTGCTTTATTTATTTCCTTGGTGTTATATCCATCTTCGTTTGACTGCTTGAACATGGATGATTTCATCCCTAAAAAGAAAAAAGTTTGCACATGGGTGCTTTGTCTCCTCTTAAAGTATGCTACTGAATTGTTAATCCTCAGTTGCAGAAGAGGTAGTAGTTTCTGTTCTGAATTTCAAACATATAACCTCCCTTCATTGGTTTTAGACTTTCCATCTATCACATCCCCCCAGCCGGTACCCTATCTGGATTACCCGGGGAAGTGATCCACAACCCAAAAGATCAAGTTTAGGAACGATCATATCCATTTAGCACAATAACATAATCAAAAGCAAGAACAAATCATAATGTTCAAGTAATTTATAATAAAAGTCAATAAAGGATCTCAGAAGGATCACAAAAGAATATCAGAGTGCGGAATAACAAGATACCAAATCAAAAGACAACTGTAGAGTATAGCGGAAATATACTCCACAAACATAAGCGAAAGGTAAATCGAAATCTAAGTAAAGCTCTAAGCTACTACAAGTAAAATAAAAGTCTAGAAGAATATAGAGAAAATTAATCCACATCTTCAGTCGGCTCTTCTTCTTCTTCAATCTTCATCTTCTTCACCTTTAGGTTATGCTCTTGAAGCTTCAGATCAGCATCTAGCGCACGATCCCATCGGTGAATAAGACGATGGCGGCTGCCATCAATAGGAGCCATCAACGCAGTCCAAGTCTGAGTGTTGGCTGCCTCACTGTTCATTACCTTGTCCAAGGACATCTGAAGCTGTACCATATACGGAAAGGTCCTCCATACCGTGGCACATGTTCTCTTTCGGACCTGCAATGTCATCTAAAACAAGTCCCCCGAAGGGTAAGCTCAAAAGAACTTAGCAAGTAAACCAAACACAATAAGCATCTTCACATGCATTCACAAACAAATAGATGTGTAATGATATGAAACAATAAATGCAATATGCTTCTAACTCTATATATGTATTCTTGTCTCTATTGGTAGACATGCTTTAAGTCATAGCACCATACTTCTTTGGGTAGGTCTCAGTCACTCGGCTCCGGTTGGTAATGGGTCCGACATCCCCCGGGACAAATCCATGGCTGGGGGAAGTCACTGCTCTCTCATATCACCATTGGTCTAAGTACTGGCGCATGTCAGGGTTAAGCCTAGCCAAATGCAAGTCTTCTAATTAGTCATATCAACTCAGTTCCAGATACGTCCATTCCTCCCCTCTCGGGATCCTTTCCGGTATCCTTCACACTAGAGTCCTCATAGTCCCGGACTACGGACTCATCAACCCTATTGGTTATCCACATATAGTAAACGGGAAGCTCTCATGTCCTCTCACGGGTTGGTTACCGGTCTTGAGCGCCTATGAGCCCAAGTCTATCCATATGCAACCCTCCCAATAAATGACCCCTTTCAGGTAACCATAATGTGATTCATGTCCTCTCACGGACTGGTTACCGGTTTTGAGTGCCCATGAATCCCCATTGCTACCACGGGTCGTTCGGTCTCAATACCCTTCCGAATCGGGTCTGATATAACGGGGACATCCTAGCCAAACACTGCTAGACAACCCTAGGTATGACAACCAATAATTCGGGAAAGCGTCGATGGGCATCTTTGGAGAACATCCCATACTATTTCCTCCGATGTCCAAGGACAGAAATGTCAAAAGGACATTCCCCAATCCCAAATCATACATATTCAATCACATCATGATTCATAAAAATCACATTCATACTCATATCATAGTCCAAATCACATTCACAATACTATATCATCAATTCCAATATGTAAATAACAATATGAATACGCTACTGTAGTTACCGATGTATCATTCATGATGTAAAGAAAATAAAACATCAGTAGCTAGGTCATGCATTTATGTCACAATACAATAAGACATGTAAATAGGCATATTGTGAGTTGGAGTACTCACCTCGTATTCGACTTCGTAAACTTCGAGAAAGAGATCAATGGGCAAGTCCAAGATCACCAAAACAACCCTAAACAAACATGTATTGAACATAAGGAACAAACCCTAATGATCGGAGACGAAACGGAAGCAAAACTGAGGCTACTGACTTGATTGGTCGATTGGTTGGTCTACTGGCCCAGTCGACCAATGGAATCAGTACGGAACTGCAAACACCAAATCGGTCATAACTTCTTCGTTTGAAGTCCGATTGATTTGAAATTTGAAGGGGAGCTTCCTAGAACATATTAAAACTATCTAGGAAGGTCAAAGCATCAAGTCAAGGTCAAAAGTTAGGTTCTTGATTTGAACCAAGAAGATTTAGGGTCTTAACATATACTTGACCATGGTTCTCATGGAAAGGCTAGGGTGCAATAAGGATTCACCCTAGGGAATAAAGAATAAGTAATCACATCAAGAAAAGCTTTGAGGATGATTCAAAAATCAATAAAGGGTTAAGGTTTTCAATTGAATATCCTCCCATGAAGGTTAACCTAGATTAGGTCTCCGGGATAACCCAAGGTAGGTTCACAAGATGAAAGGGAACAATTTGCTTAGCAATTTGATAACAAGAAAGTCATTGAAAGAGTTTAGATTAACACAAATATAACCAATGTGGTTACTCTCACAAGGGAGGTTACCCAAGGGTTCCCTAATTTGGTTACCCTCTCATAAAGGTTACCCAAGGGTTCCTTGAAGAATTTACCAAGGTTAGGGTTAAGGTCATTATGCTGATCATAAAACCTTAAGATTGGAAGGAGATCAATGAAGTGATGGTTGCTAACAGAGAATGCAACATCATCTTCATAGTCTCTTTACAGAGATTAACCATAGAAGAAGTAGATCTGAATACATAGGAGAGATTACTAAACTTGGATCTGAAGAATCGGAGTTGAGAGGCTTGAGATCTCGAAATTCGAAAGGGAGCCTCACACAAACATACCAAGACTATCTAGCATGAATTGGACATCATCCATGGTCAGAAATCAGTACTTTATAATTTGGGAACATGAGTTTCTAAATTGGAAACAACATGGTTTTCCATAGCAAACTCACCATGGATTCGAGGGAAGAATTAGAGAGAACAAGGCTTCACTCTAATGGAATATCAAAAACATATCAGAGGCAAGAATCACCATAAGAATGAATCAATCATACAAGAGAAACAAGATTAAGCATGAATTCATGAAGATATCCATGATTCCTTGTAGAAAATCAAATAGGGGAATCATAGCATCATTAGAATTGAATGGATTCACAACCTTAAAGATCATAGAAGAGGTGTTTGCAATGATGCAATACCATCTTCCTAATCACAGCAAGAATAACTAAATAGAAAATCAAAAGAATACTAATCCTAGAATGAGAGGAATCAAAAATAGAAACTTACTAGAATGCTTATATCAATGATCAACATAGAAGGCTATAATGGCTAGAAAGAAAGGGGAATTGATTCAAAGAGATGAAATACATTAGAACAGCAATAAAGGCTAAGATTAAACATGTTAAACATTAATTAGAAAGGAAGCTACAGTAGAATGATCATGCTGTCCAAAAACTCAATCAAAATCAATGAAGAATTGAGGAGATTCACCATGTGGTTTCAAGGAATGCATAGAGTGATTGGGGGTTCACTCTAAGACATAAGGAGATTAGAGAATAGGTAGTTACAGTAGTGTAACACCTTCTCCACAATCAAAACATCAAGATAGAACAGTAAGAAGAGGAAAAGAGAGAAGAAGGAGATAGAACACTTGAATCAAGGTCTAACTTCAAAGTCAACATTAAACAAACCCTACTTCACCCAAAACAGATAGGGTGTCCTGGCTAGGTTTGGGTTGGATTTCACACCAGAGCTGCTTGATATCGTATAATTTTAGTTGTTGAATTGTGTCCCAAGTAAATGTGATATGAACATATGATGGTTTATTCTATTTTTCTTACAAATGCAGATTGATTCAATTGCTGAAGAAGTTGAGCAGAGGAAATCCAGCAATGACATGGTAGGATTCTACAGTTTGAACTTAACAGCTCTCAGTTACTGATGTGGTCTTGTTCTCCTAAATTTTGTTTTTTCTATGGATAAACCTGCATTTGTTATTGTAGGTAATCGTGTATGGAGGTGTTGGCCCTTTGCATTCGGATGTATCTGTAGCAGGTGTTGCAAAAGCTTTTGGAGTTCGTCTGGTTTGTAATGTCTCTGCATGAAAAATACTTTAATAGGCCAAGTTGTATTGAATAGCTCTGTATATGCTAGCATTTTATGGTAAGTCTTTGACATGTATTTCGAGGAATCATAGTGGGGCATGCTATTTTGGTACCCCTTTTAGGCACAAATGTGTAGGTTCACATACCAACAGTGGATTTGGCATTATGTCTGCTGGTCTTACTCAAAACTCCAGTGGGGACTTTGAGGTTCCAGCAGTAAATAACTTGGCCACCTGGTTATTCGCCTGCTCCCAACTGCAATCTGTATCCTGGTGGTCATGCTTGTTGAGGTTGCAACATTTTAACTTTGAGGCCTAGAGGTATAGCACTGTGCAACAATCTACTGCCATTATCAAATCTGACTCTAATAATCAAACCAGAAGCAAGAATTAAGAATGAAGAAAAGAGAAGAAGAGATCAAACCACCAGAGTGAGGAAAACTCCTAGCAATTCTGGACAGACTTCCCAGAATCGCAGGTACTTGATTTATAGGCTGCAATTACGTTAGATCAGGACAGTATTCTGTCCGCTAAAATAGAAAGACAGAATAGAAGAAATCGGGACAGAATATTCTGTCCACAAAATATAGAAAGCATTCTCGAAAATATAACTACGGCACAAACAGGATCAGATCTTCAGTTCCAGATCCCTAATTCAAGAATAGAAACTACAAAATTACCTATCGCAAATATCAACAGATCTCATTCCAAGAATGGAAATTACAGTAGTATGTATTGTAAATCTCAGCACTCCCCCTAAAGATGGAGCATACAGATCTCCCATCCCAGCTTGGAACAACGAAAACCAGGACCACCTACAGCCTTTGTGAATACGTCGGCCAACTAAGCAACAAAAGGCACAAAGGGTGTCATAATGATTTTCTTCTTAACAACACCGTGAATAAAATGGCAATCCACCTCTATATGCTTTGTTCTCTCATGAAAAGTAGGATTAATGGCAATATAAATCTTCATGGGAAAGGAAAGTGGAAACTCCATCTCCTCCAGTAAGGAACAAAGCCATATCAACTCTGCAACCTTGTGAGCCATAGTGCTATAATCAACTTCAGCACTAGACCAGGCAACGGCGGATTGCTTTTTGCTTCTCCAAGTCACAAGGTTTCCTTGAAGAAATGTATAATAACTTGTAATAGATTGACAATCAATTGTAGATCGTGCCCAATCTGCATCAGAAAAGGCAACCAAATCCATACTCTGGTTGGGATGATATATAAATACCTTGCTAGGACCACTCTTGAGATTCCGAAGCACTCTCATTGCTGCATCCATTGGGTATTCCTAAGACATTGCATGAACTGACTTAGCACTCCCACTAAATAAGAAAGAGAAAATTTCTATCACTCCCTTGTACTTGGCTCTGTTTACTAAAACTCTGCAACGCAAACTTTCACATCTGATTCCCCCAAAAATTCAAACTCTCGCCTCTCCTCCTCTCCTCCTCCCCTGATGTTCTTAAATTCCCAAGTTACCTTTGATATTTTAAACCCAACTAGTGTATTTATTTCGAGTTGATCATGTTCACATTAACTGGTTCAAACTTATTACTTGAATCACCATACTAATCTTGTATCACCGTCTACTTTCTACGAAAAGAAACCCTACCATCTATTTCTCTCTTCCGATCTTCTCAAAGACGATAAGGAACTTTACAGTCTACTTCTAAATCTCTTCCAATCGGTCAATTCTTCATACCATAACATCTGTGTAATGTCATTCACTCTGTCTCAATACCTGTTCCTTTCCTAAAAGAAAGAAAAATAAGAGAGGTGTATGGAGGAGTTGCAGAAGAAAAAAGAAGAAAATGAAACGGAAAGGCATTCTTGCGTAGGAAGAAAGAACCAAGGAGGACGAGAGGAGAGACTGCAATTGTAAATGAGTCAAAATCAGAAAACCTTTGTGGTTATCCTCGCTCCATTTATCCTAAGAAAGTTTCCATTTCTTCTGTTACAAAAGACTGGAACTGAACGACTAGAGCTTCTAAAACCAGATAAAAAATAATCAACGAATTTGGAAATCAGATAGGAGATCAATTAGGAGTTGTGGAGAAGGAGAAGTATCAAAATTAATTCAAGGATTGGGTAGATGAGAACTATTGTGATCCTATGGTGTTCCTGTGTAACATGGTTGAAAACTTGTTGGCAGCCATGGATGAAGATGTTGATAACAACGATGCTCTGTTTTTCTTTTTCTAGTTATTTGCAGGATGAGCGTAGGAGAGCATACTAGAGAGAAAGAGAGATGAACATAAGAAGAAGATGGAGCGTGAGATTTACCCTCCTCTAACCTTCCGTCTAACCCAAGTGAATGACTAAAATGATTGATTGAATGGGGAATTTGCACTGTTGACATTCGTTTCTTCTCCATTTGAAGCTCTTCACTTTCTAAGGACATGTTGAGACAAAGGCCTCCAAAAACATGTTCTGATTTTCTGTAACATATGACTTAACAGTTTTTTCTTCTCCCAACTTATTTTATGTTAGTGATTTCAATAACACTATATTTTTCTGCACCACCATCGCAGGTGATGGAGAAGATGGTGGTGAAGAATTGAGATTTGAGAAATTTCTTGGTTCTGGTTTCAATTTCTCAGTCTCGAATGCTTCCAATTTCCAATTCGAAGATGTCAAAATCGCCAGTAGTTCTACGCAAGGTTCGATATGTCGACCCGTGTCGCCGTGTCGGACCCTGGCGACATGGCGACTTGGGCGACATGTCACCAGAAGGTCGGTCGACATTTGGCTGTTGATTATGGGAAACAAACACCGATTTGCTTCTTCTCTTTCTTTCTCATGCTCTGTTCCTGCTTCTTCCAGAATCAGAGCATGGGACTTCTCGCCATTAATGTCTTCTTCTTACTCCTCTGCGAGAACACCTACCTGAACAGCTGAACCACACCTCAAATTAAAGAAACTATTCTGAAGAAGCTGAAGAAGAGAGATTTCAGAGATTAAATAGTAGAGGTTTGAAGAAGAAGAGAAATTAGAGATGGCATTCAAAGCAATTACAGGTCTTGGGCGTGCAGGAGCAGAAACCAAAGGGCCTGTTTGGGATGTGGCAGTTGATGGCATAGCAGCAAGGAGAGGGCAAGCAGAGCCTTTTTGGTCCACCGCAGCAAGTACATAGGGCACATATCTGGAAAGTCCCCAACCTCCGGCGAGTTTCATTCAGCACCAGAGACCCACCAACCATTCCTGTAGTCTTGATCAAAGGCACCATTTCAGAACTGCTGTTGTTTTTGAATCACTGGTGCCCGAGCGACCATCGCCACCAGCACCGACGCCAAATTTCAGCTCCGTCAGCACCCAGCACGGAAGCACCGAAGCCACCACTACCACCTGTGCCACCAACACCACCTCCTGCACCAACTCCACCACCCAATCCACCTCCCCCACCACCATGGCACCACCAAACCCTCCACCTGCTCTAGCTCCTGTTCCTCCACCAGCATCACCGCCGCCCAGGCCTCAGACCTCCTCCTGCAGGGCTGCACCTCCACCAGCACGCAGCAGCACCACCAGCACTCTTTGCCCTAGCCGGAAGAGATCATGCATTCGGCGATGGAACCCAGGTCAGGCCACGGCTAGCTTGGAAAATTTCCCAACTTCGGAGATGGATTCGAGGCCAAGCTCATCCACGCTTAGAACCTCATATGTTAAGGAATGGGCCTTCGGCTTGGGTGTCGGAGGTTGGGGGTGGAGCATGGAGTTGGTTCTGGCTTGGGTTCCGGCAGTGGGGTGGAGTGTCGTTGACTTTTCGACTGTCGGCGATATATCGTCGACTTCTTGCTTTATCGGTGTCGGCTGGGGGTGTCGTGTCGCCCCCCAGTGAAAGGTCGAAATATCGCCGACACGAGGAACCATGGTTCTACGTCCTCATCGCATATCAATCTTATGTAGGTCTCGATTCTGTAGTACTTGTTGCAGGTGGTTAATTGAGTTGCAATAGGTAGAAGGAAATTGCAGAGAAATATGAAGTTGCAGGGAGAAGGATTTGCTCTTTGCGCAGTTGTAGCAGCTTCTTCCATTGGTTTATTGTCTTTTTTTTCTAGGGTTTTAAAAATAAAGAAGGTAATATGGGAATCCTGAAAATACAAGACTAGTTCGATGTTTTTAAATTCCCAAATTACCCTCAACCCAACTGGTTTCTTTCTTTCAACTAATAAATTTGAACCAATTGATGTGAACCGGCTCAACTTAAAAGAAAGAAAACAGTTGGGTTAAAGCAATTGATGGGTAATTTGGGAATTTAAAAACATCAGGGAGAAGGAGATGTGAAACGTTGGATTTTGGGGGAATTAGATATGGAAGTTTTGAGTAGGGGAGTTTTGATAAATAGAGCCCAAGTATAGGGGAGTGATAGAAATCTACTCAATAAGAAATATCTATGTAACTGTGGGATAAATTTTCCAACAAAATATCTGTAACGTTGAACATTATCCAACAATTTACCATTATCTTGTCCCAATTTTCACAAAGGTTCCATATGAATATCTGTAGGTTTGAAGGTAAGCATTCTAGTCTCTATCAAAAGGTCTATGACATACTTCCTTTGTGACAAATTAATTCCATTTTTACTACAAATTGCCTTAATTCCAATAAAGTATTGTAGGCTATCCGAGTCTTTATTCTGGAACTGTTTCTCTAGCCGTGTTTAACTCTATTAATAGCATCAACATCATTTCCCCTAAAGAATAATGTAATTACTATACACAGCCATAATAACTATATTGCTACCCTTCCATCGAACAAAAATTGAGTGAATAGAATAACACTAAAAAATCTATGAGACTCCACTATATTACTAAATTTCTTAAACCAACCCTGCGGAGACTATTTGAGACCATAAAACATAAATTGCTTTATAACTTGCAAACACAAGCATAATCCCCCCCTAAGCAGCATACCCTAGAGGTTGCTCCACACTAACCTCCTTATGGAGGTCACCATAAAAAAAATGCATTTTTGATATCCAGCTAAAGAAGAGGCTAGTTATGATTTATAGCCGAAGAAATTATAAATCAAACATAGTTTAGCCTAGAAACAGGAGAATAGTCTCAAAATAGTCAACACCATAAGTTTGAGTGTAGTCTTTAGCTACCAGACGAGCATTGAGCCATAAAACTGGGAGAGAGGAGGGCACTTGTGGAACCTCTTAGAGTTTCGCAGCTCGAAGGAGGAAGTCGCATCAGAATCCTTTACAAATCCATTCTTTATCTTCTAGATAAGCATATAGTTCCAGTTCTTTGTTGGCGTTGTTCTACAATAGGAAGCAACTTGAATATTAGTCGACAACTTCAAGCTTTGGATGGAGGGAGAGGAAGAAGACGAAGAAGAAGATGAACCAAGACAACATCAATTACCGCTTGTTTTTCAAATCCTCCCTATTGGTGCAATAAGCTGTGGCAGGAGGTCAATTCTCAAAGATGTTCAGATTTCTCAAGGCATGGGAACCCTCGGTGCCCTCTGAACTCTTCTTGATCATGCATGTCCAATCAATGAATGTTATTCTCTACTCTGGCGCAACACTTGCTCTCGTCACTGCTCGCCACCATCGCCATTGATGCCGCTACTTCTGTTGATGACTTGTTGCTTTGCCTATTGGCGGCGATGCTCTTGCCTCCTTGGTAAAGGCCCCTATTAAAGCCTCCTCTGCCGCAAGGATGCCCCCTACAACTTCATCAACCAACACGATAGCCAATGCCGCTGCCACTAACGCCTTTCCAATCCCTACGGTCTTCTTGCGTCGTCATCGGAGACTTGCCACTGTTTCGACAAGAGCTTCGGTAGGTCGTTGCTTGGATTGAAACTGATTGGACACAACCTCTGCATCCTTGGTTGCGTATCAGGCTACGATCCAGGCCGAGAATCCTTCTGCAACTCAGGCCATGATTGCTGTTGTTACTGTTGCTAATTCATATCCTGACACCCCTATGCCTCCCCTCCCCCGATGCCATCTCTCCCATTGGTCCCCTCTTCTCCCTCATTCTCGTTGCAAGTTGTAGTCAAACCCAACATCTTTCTCTTTCCTCATCCCATTCTCGTCTCTCTACTCATTCCCCTATGCCCCTCTCCCTTGTCGCCTTTTCATCTTATTAAGCCCATGTTCCTATCCTATTATCTCTGCTTAACCTAGAATACTGCTCCCCCCTGCCTGTGTCTCACCTTGTTGGGCCTACCCCAATCCCCCAACCTAGGCCCTTGTTCCCCTCCCCTTCAGTTTCCTTCAGTCTAGCCCTCCTCTCTTGGCTAGCTATCTAGTCCCACATCTCTAGTGGACCCCCCCTCTTTACTATCACTTGCCCTTTTCATCAGCCCACTCCGAATTTCCCTGTCCTTCCCTCTAGTCCCTCTCCTCCTCCCCATCTCTTTGCCTGCCTTTGAGGCCATCTCTCTCTCTTCTCGAGCTCCTCCCACCCATCTCTGTGCCACTGCCCTCTTCCTCCTTCCCCCTTGCTCCAAGTGCTTTGTCGGTCTCTGATTGTGAGGGTTGTTGAAGGAGCAATCGTGACATTAGAGGGCAGCACCAAATCAGCGGCGATTTTCCTATTGTTTTTTCGTTGCCGCCAAATAAAAAGAAAAGGAAAATCTGAAAAATAGCTTTCTAGTATTGCTAGTTTGCTCTCCATTTTGCTCATAGGTGGTTGCTAGGTTTGTTGCCCTTTGGTTGCTTGAAATTTGAGTCTTGTGGCTTCCGTTGCTCTTGCTTGGCCCTTTGTGCTCTTGTATTTTGTTCTCTTTGGTAATGAATTTATTTATTCACCCCCCCCCCCCCCCCCCCCCCCAAAAAAAAAAAAGAAAAAGAAAAAAAGAAGAAAGATAAATGGCATTTGACTGTATTGTACAAGTACGTTTACCTTTCTGTAGGACAATAGGTAAGTCATTTGAAGTGAGAGGAGGGTCTCAACTAGAGAACTCCGTTGGTGTGGTGGGTGAAATCGGGACTAAGACCATTGTGGGACTTGTATCGGCATGCATAAGCGAAGAAACACCATTATCACTATGAGGAACTATACCATTGATAATACAACTCGCAAACCTATGGTTTTGCTAATAAACTTGTATCGGGGCAATGTTTGTTGTTGAAACAAAAGATGGAATGGGAGTAAGATCTTTGCAAGAATGAGGTGAAGTCGAATACTATGGGGTAATCCTCGAAGGTCACATCAGTATTGACAAACCGTTTATGATAAATTGGATCATCGAAAACCTGTCTGAGTGTGAGTATCCAATAAAGATACATTTAGTAGACCAAGAAAATGCTTGTTAATATTATGGTACACACTATGAACAAAGAAAACACGACCAAACACTTTAGGAGGGACAAAAAAGGATTCACCATTAAAAAAAACAATGGAAAAGGGGACTTGTTTGAAAGTAAAGCCAAAGGCATTTGGTCAATCAAATAACATGCAGTCAAAATATTGTCACATTGGTAATTCTTAGGCACATTCATATGAAGCAAGAGAGCTCCTGCAACCTCCAAGAGGTGAGGGTTCTTGCATTCAGTCACTCTTTTTGAGGAGTATGGGAACAACTAGTTTGATAAATCATGCCAAGAGAATTGCAAAAATCAGCTATATCATGTTCAACAAATTCTAAAGCATTATCAAATTGAAAACCCATGCCTATTCTGAACATAAATAAAACTTTGTTCGATCCTTAAAGAGATACAACCATGTGAGATGAGAAAAGTCATCCAAAAAAATCACAAAATACCAAAACCCATGCCTATTACAAACTCTATAAGGAGCCCAACTGTCAGAATGTAACTAGGGAAAATAAAGACTCACTGCGAGGGACAAAGCGATGAGGATAGATAGCATGATGATGCTTGCCTAACTAACATGCTTCACAGTGTAATTTAGATAAGGACTTAAAGGATGGAAATAAAAGTTGTAACCTAGCTAAGGAAAGATGGCCTAAAAGACAATGCCATTGAAACACAGAGATGCCATTATCAGAGAGAGAGCAGCAGTTGATGCTGTGTAATCTAGATAGTAAAGTCCATTCTGCTCACACCCTCCACCAATTGTCTTCCTCATAAAGATCTTGAAAAAACAGAAGCGGTAGGGGTTAAGGTTACAGATTAATTCAAGACTTTATTCAATTGACTTGCAGATAATACATTAAAAGGGAAGTGAGCAACACACAAAATAATGTTAATGCAAGGGTAGGTGTGGGAGAAACACTTCCTAAACCTAAAATAGGTGTGGAAGTCCCATTAGCAATAACAATAGAACTATTATTCGTCGACTTAGAAAAAGAATTAAACATGGATGATTTATTGGTCATATGAGCAGAAGCCCTTCAATCGATGATCCAAGGGCTGGATTTAGAAGTAAGGTTGATTGACCTACATGAGAAAGGGTTGCTACAAAAGTACCAAGGGATGTGAAGTAGCTGTTACAAAAGTACCAAGGGATGTGAAGTAGCTGTTTCAATACTCTATAAGCAACGGAGTGTCCAACTCACTTCATCTCGTAAAGTCTTAGGTAGATCTCCAGAAGAAGACCCATAAACATTATCATTAGATGTCACCATTTTCATATCACCATAAGATACAATATGATTGGCAAGTTGTTTGGCCCACTCTGGCTTCCCATGTTTAGCCCAACAAGTGTCCACTACATGACTAGTTTTGCACAATTACTACATAGGCAAGTTGACTTGTCTTTGGGCTGACCACCATGGCTGTTAGATGATTGACTGGCTCCCCTGAACCACAGCCACCGCAAAAAACCACGGGTAGAAGTAAAAGCTAAAGTTTCTCCTTAGGAACCATTCTTAGGAGGGTTATTTTCAGAGATACAATTTACTGAAGCCGCAAATAAGCAACATTGAGATTTGGAACACGCTGTCAAGCTAAGAAAGGTCCTCTGACTGCTTGTAGCTCAGAATTTAAACCAGCAAGGAACTTGGACACGGATAATTCATTCCTCTTAACCTTCTCAATATCAGTAGTAAGAGGCTGACAAACATTAGCTTTTCCATCATGCCTTTAAAAGAATTATAATAATCCTGAAGCATTTTATCAGCCTACTGAAACTGAAACAATTTCTCATAAAAGCTATACATATGTGTCATATTTTGTCTTGTAAATATGTTTCTTGCAAACTTCCAATATTCGTTGGCAGTTTTGTGAAACATATCGTTTACAGTTATATCAGGTTCCATACTATTCCGTACAACAAACAACAACAACAACAATAAGCCTTGTCCCAACTAAATGGGGTCGGCTACATGGATTCTTGCCCTCCAATCAGTTCTGTTCGAGGCCATGCTAGATACAAGGCCTAAGCTATACATATCCTTTCTCACCACTTCTCCTAAGGTTATCTTAGGTCTACCCCTAGCTCTTCTAGTTCCTTCAATATGGATTATATCACTTCTCCGTACAGGAGCATTTATAGGTCTCCGTTGAACGTGGCCGTGCCACCTCAAACGACTTTCTCTAAGCTTATCACTTATGGGAGCAACTCCCAGCCCAACTCTAATATGATCGTTTCTTATCTTATCCATCCTAGTTTTGCCACTCATCCATCTTAGCATATCCTCATTTCTGCTACACTGAGTTTATCTGTATGATTCTTTTTAACAGCCCAACACTCTGCACCGTACATCATAGCTGGTCGAACAACGGTCCTATAAAATTTTCCTTTAAGCTTTAATGGAATATGCCGATCACATAAGACCCCGGACGCACCTCTCCACTTCATCCACCCTATTTTAATTCTTTGGGAAACCTCATCTTCCAAATCACCTCTTTTACTTATGATTGAACCTAGGTACCTAAAACAATCACTCGAGAAATCTCTTTATCGTCAAGTATCACCACCTCATCATCTGGCCGATCATGACTAAAGTTACAAACTAAATATTATGTCTTCGATCTACTAAGTTTAAAGCCTTTTGATTCCAAAGCTAATCTCCATGATTCTAATTTGGTATTAATCCCCACTTGGGTCTCATCAATCAACACAATATCATCCGCAAAAAGCATACACCAGGGGACCTCATCTTGAATGTCTTTGGTTAATTCATCCATTATCAGTGCAAATAGATATGGGCTTAAAGTTGACCCTTGATGTAGCCCAACTGTTATCGGGAATTCATTACTTTGTCCCCCCACTGTTTTAACACTAGTCACCGAACCATCATACATATCCTTAACTATATCTATATATTTACTTGCAACACTTCTTTTCTCTAGTACTTGCCAAATTAACGCTCTAGGGACTCTATCATAAGCTTTTTCTAGGTCAATAAATACCATATGAAGATCTTTCCTACATTCTCTATACCTTTCCATAAGTCTCCTAATTAAGTAAATAGCCTCCGTTGTAGATCTTCCTGGCATAAACCCAAATTGGTTCTCCGTAACTGTAGTTAAGTGTCTCAAACGGGTTCCATACTATTCCGTAGCTTGATCTTAATGGTTGCATCTTTTTGAGTCCAACTTTAGAGTGTCATCTCAATAGGGTGGTCAGATTCAATAAATTTGAGATTTCCCTTGGAATATAGACACTAACAGCTTGGGACCATAATTAAGTAATTGGAATTTGGAACTACCTTTTAATCTAATGGTTGTGTGATCTGTACATTCATATTATCTCATGAAGACCCCTTGGACTCAGCAGTACTCATAGTGGAATTACCAGTTAGGTCTAACATGAAAAGTTGAAGTAGATCTTTAAGAACTCACCAGGTGTAAGCAGTACTGGCAGTATAGTGGAAATCAGAATAACTGAGGCGATAAAATCATGAACAGCAGCCTAGAAAACCGAGGAACAGCAGTTTAAAACTTGGAGATCATGTTAAAATCGATTTTCTGCAGAGTACAGAAGAGATTGATAGATTAGGGTAGGGTAGCTGAAGTTGATCCAAGCTTTGGGGTCTTCAGTACAAGCAGTAGATAGATAAAGATCAGGTTACGTGTAAGTAGATCTAAAACATACTAATTGCAGCAATAGATGGCTCGCATCAAGAAGGAAGAATGGAAACTCTCTCAGAAGTCCTTGATTTGAAGAACTCTAGTTTGATTACAGGAGCTTTGACACCATGCGGGAAATCTGACTCTAATAATCAAACCAGAAGCAAGAATGAAGAAGGAAGAATTGAAGAAAAGAGAAGAAGAAGAAGAAGAGATTGAATCAGCAGTGAGAGAACTCCCTTCAAATCTGGACATACTTCCCAGAATTGCAGGTACATTATTAATAGGCTGCAGTTACAATAGATCAGAATAGAATATTGTGTCTACTAAATTAGAAACACATATTACAAGAAATCAGAACAGAAAATAGAAAGCAGATTTTCTCGAAAATGGAAACTACAGCACAAACAGGATCAACAGATTTCAATCCAAGAATGGAAACTACTACAGTATCTATCGCAAATCGCAACAAATTAAAGTTGGTACCATAAGAGCTTGGGCAAAAAAAAAAAAAGTACCTTAAGAGCAGTGTAAAAGTTCTGAAAACACCTGGCCCTGTGTACCACAACATTTAAAGGTTGGCTAGGCTGACGCTGGCAGAGCAGTTGTGGGTGTGCCGAGGAGGAAACTGAAGTTCATGGTCCTTGAATCTCAAGTCTAATCAGCATAACTTAGACAACTACCTTTTTTTCTTTCCTAACATAATAAAAGTAATCAGGGAACAATTATTTGTTTGGGCAAGGATTGGATCTAGGGTTCTACTCCTTGGATATCTTGAATGCCCTTTAAGGGAGTTCCGTGAATGCCTCTCACCTTGGAAGATAGCTCTGGAGTAATCACATTTGTGCAAAGCATTTGTGACAAACATCTACTCCATATTTTTATATCTTTGGCTTCATTTCAATCTTCTTTTGTTCTCCATTTTATTAAATTGGTTTTGATTTTAATACCCTTCTGTGTTTCTGAAGTTGGACAATTCTTTACTAACTTTAGTTGATATATTCAATTGTTTTACATCACAAGCTCAATTCTTGGTTTCTGGAGTTGGACGATTCTCTCCTAATTTTAGTTGATACATTCAATTGTTTTACATTGCAGGCTCCTGATGAAGAATTTGAAGAATATCTTAGGCTTATTACAAGTGATCAATACACTGGAGACCGAAACGAGGTAACTCAATGTCAAGATTACACTACACCTCTGGTCAGGAATATCAGTCTTATTAGGAAATGTTCTTATTTGGAACTTTTAAGATGAAGGGGGGGAACACAGGGGGACTTTTTTTAGCAGATGGGGACCATACAGTGGACACATGATCTTTTGGAGTAGTTTTCTTTTTTCAAAACTAATAGTGAAATACCTATTTATTATAATATTAAGTAACATTGTGATATTGATCTGTTCTGCATTTTTATTAATGCTAAAATTGGATACATTCATTGACTCATTTTCCTTTTCAGATGGCTCAATTACCTGAGGGTATCACAGAATTGCTACACCATGAAAAGTTGGCAGTGCCTTTGGTAAGTGTCTAGCTGCGGGTTTATATTGACAATCTTTCCAGAAATATATAATATTACAGCAGTATTTTTTTCTCCAGTCTGTTGCCCATGTTACCAAAGTATTTGAGGCTCTCATGCGGAATCTGTTTCCGTACATCGAAGGCATTATTAGCTATATCCTGTTGTGCACTTAAGAATAAATGCTTCTGTGTACTATTACTACCAATTTTCTTTGGATTTCCGACATTGAAGACCAAGGTCATATTTTCTGAGTTTGTTGTTGGTCACTCTGAGGATCTTATTTTCTAGGCATGAATTAGTCAAGGATATTCCAGTGTTGGATCATATGCTTGCTGAAGTGGATTACTGTCATCTGTTCTACACTGTAGCTGGTCTTAAGCGTAAGTGTCAAGGCGTCTAGCCATGTAGGTGACCCCAAGCAATCTAGATCCATAATTGAGTGATCAAAACAGTACCAAAAGGGTCCAAATAAAATACAAACAAGGTCCAGATTAGAATGAAATCAAGTGGATCTTGAGTGAGACCTCAGTTGGCCTCTAAACTCAATCAAGTTTAATAAACAAGAGGAAGAATGTTTTCTGAAATTCTTTGGTCAATCCAATTGTTATATCAGATAATATGATAGGTATTAGTGCTGGGAGGGGTTAGATCGATAATTTTGCCTCTCAGAGTCAATTCAGAAGAGAGGGATCTGTAGATCAATTATATACACAATAAATCTCAGCAATAACAGAAAGCAGAATCTAAACTTAAGAGATTCAGAGCAGAATGAGGATTTCAATATCACTCTTAAATGGAAGGTCTGATCTAGATCAAACTTTGATTGAAGGCTTACTTCATTGAATGAGAACTGATAATTTGATTGGGTTCTAATGGCCAGATTTTCTCAATTGAAGTTCATGTAACAAAATTCATGTACCCCTAAATTGAGGGCCGGTCTTCAGGAGCCTTAGGATGAATTCAGCAGTAAATTAGGGTTTTGAACACCCTGCTATTAGGTCTTCTAGGGCAATTCAGTGATGGACAGCAGCTGTTTCAGGGCTACAACACCCTGCGGTTGGAGGAATTTGCTTTCTATACCCTGCGGCTAGGGTTTCTAGAGGTCTAGGGGAGCTTAGGGTTGAGGAAAGGGGTATAGGGTTCAGTTACCGGGTTTAAGGTCAGGTTTATGATGGAGTGAAGCCTGAATTTTTCTGTTTTACTGTTTAGATTCAATTCCAGGGTTCTAGGGTTTACTAATTAAGTTTCTCGAATTCTAGGGTTTTGTAAGGGGGAAGCTAGGGTTCGGTTCGGAATCAAACATAGGGAAGGGGAAGGGGAAGGGGAAGGTGATCCTAAGGTAGAATGCAGTTGGGATGAATGGTTTCTAAAATGGGAATAAAACTAAGGTTAGAGTTTCTAGGGTTTTAAGAGAAAAGGGAGAATTAGGGTTTACCAGGGCTGCAGTGAAGTAGGGGATTGGAGGTAGGGAAAGGGAGGGGGAATTTGATTCCTAACGGATTAAGGTTTGAGTCAGGGGTTAGGGAGATCTAGGGCCTGGGGGAAAATTCTGGTTTCCTCGGCTGCTGCAAGCAGTAGAAGAAGAAGAAAAGAATGAGAGAGAGTGGCTTGGGATGGAGTGGATTGGAGAGGGGAAGAATTACAGCCGCAAGGATTAGGGGGAAGGGGGAAGGGGGAAGGCTTGCGATAGGGTTTGGGGGATGGGTAGGGGCTGCGAGTTGGAGAGGGAAGGAAAGGAAGGTATGGTTGGGCTGGGGGCTTAATACTTGCTGTTGATGAAGGCTGATTAATAGACCTTGCTGAAATTCATGAACTCAAAGAGTTGCAATCCTTCAAGCATAAATTTCACTAATCATCAACTTGACTTGATTACATATGTATGGCTTTGTTTATAGTCTTTACATGAATGGTTTCCTAATAGAAGTCAACAAACAAAGAGTTCTATTTGAAATGGGACCCACTTGTAGACTCAACTAGAATGCATAATTAAAGGAGGATTATCTTATAAGGACTCCTAAATAGATAGTAGTTGCAGAGTTAAAAGAAATTCCTAGCTTAGGAAGGAATCTGATTTGAAATAGAATTCCAACTTGACTCTCCTACTTGGACTAGGACTACAAGGACTCAAATAACAATGCCTGGTAATTTAGTTTGTAAAAATGTGCTGATTAAATGATATACTGATACATCCAAATCTACACTCACGTGAAAACATTCCCTGAACATTTGTATCACATTTCTTCTGTGTACTAAAACCAGCAGAGGTCCGGCAAAAGTTGGATTTAGCAGTGCACCAGAAAAGCACCCTAAGCCACCAGGCATTTGTTGTTGCCCTTTAATGCTTTCTTGTTTAATCAATCAATGTATGTAGCAACAAAATGTTGTGGATGTCAATTGTCATTTTCACTGCGAGTACCATTTGAAGCAACATGATGACGCATTAAAGTGTGCAATGTGCTTTTTCTTGTAGATCAAATGCCAAAATGTGATCATTCTTTCTGCTACGAATATTATTGAGCTGGACAAGCAGTGGGACTGTTTAATCGAGTTGAGCAGCTCTAGTGGCCTAGTACCGATGGCACCATTTCTAACAAAACGTCTGACCACATCTCTTTCTGATGTATGCTCTTCATTCTTGTTACTACATTTTGCTCTGAATCTCTGTTCATTGCCTCTTTTTTTGTGGGGGGGTTGATTTAACTGCATATTATGGGATTATGCTGAAAGGATAAAAGTTTGTTGATTAAGATTTAAATGTCAGCCACTTTTTCTTCAAGACAGTATGAACATTTTTGCTTTGTCTTTCTTTTTTACTTTTTTTTGATGTCCCTTAATTTTCAGGCTTTTATTCAACAACAAGAAGAAGCCTTGTCCCAATTAAATGGGGTTGGCTACATGGATCCTTCTTAGTTTTGCCACTCATCTATCATAGCATCATCATTTCTGTTACACTGAGTTTATATATATGATGCTTTTTAACAGTCCAACACTCTGCACCATCATCGTAGCTAGTTGTACAACAGTCTTACAGAATTTTCCTTCGAGATTTAGAGGAATATGTCAATCATACAAGACCCTAGACGCACCTCTCCACTTCATCCACCCTATTTTAGTTCTTTGGGAAACATCATCATCTATATAATATCTTTTGTTTATGATTGAACCAAGGCTCTTAAAATAACTTGCAGAATCTACTTCTCATTAAGTTTCACCACCTCATCATCTGCTTGATCATGACCAAATACACACTAAATATTCCGTCTTAGTTTAAAGCCTTTTCATTCCAAAGTTGTTTTTCCATGACTCTAACTTTGTATTAATCCCTACTTATGTCTTATCTATTAAAATAATATTATCAGCACAAAGTAGACACCATGGAACATTATCTTGAGTATCTTTGGTTAATTCATCCATCATAAGTGCAAATAAATATGGGCTTAAAGCTGATTCTTATCTTCCTTTTGTATCCTTTTTCAATTTGGATTTTGTTTATCTTTAATATTCTTGATGTATGATTGTAATTTGGACACTAGAATGCAATTTCGCATATTGACAGTACTCAAAATTTATCTTTGTCTTCTCTTTTAAATTGACTCCCCTCCTTGCTAGAAAAGCAAAAAAGAAATGACCCCCATTGATCTTATACGATGCCCATCTTGCAATCCAACTTAACAGATGAATTGTAAATAACAATATCTTTAGATACGTTCTTGGAGTTTAATCTTTCTTTAAACGCAGTATATTAAATTTTATGTGGTTTGACTAAATTCTTCTGTCTAATCTATGCAGGTAGAAACTGCTAAACCCCTGTCGAAGTTGTGCTTCGAGTTTCCCGATCTCTACATTGGTAGGAATATCCAAGAAAGCATGTTTCTCAAAGCTGTTAGAATGTTGTTTCAGGCAAATTATGATTCCAGTATTTCTTCATTTGTAGTTCTCTTATCCTATCTCCTTTTTTTGGCTGTCATTTAGGGTGTTTCCGCAAATCCAGAGTTGGGCCCCTGTTCATTAATTTTATGGGGAAGGTATATAATCTCACAAGGCCAATCAGTTTGTGAGTTATTTTACATGTTGAATTGATCAGCTAAGACTCAAATTTTTTTTCTCTACATTATCATAGGACCAAGCTAGAATAGAGTTGGCAGTGGAAACTTTATACAAGAATTTTAAGCAAGGAGACTTCTCAGAAGTAAAGCGTGGGTGATCACTCTTGCTTGAAGTATTGCCTCTTGACAAAATCAGAGGAGTTGTATTTGACAACTGCGCTGCTCAATTGAACCCCATTGTCTTTGAAACTAGAAGGTGCCATCACATCTTGATTCAATGGTAGGGGAACTAGACAAGCCGAAGGGAGAAGGGAGAAGAGAGCAGAAATAAAATGTATAAAGCAGTGCCCTTGTATTCTATAGTTGTAATCATATAGTTGACTTGTTGCAACAAATTAGATTCTTCACATAATTCTTTGGAAGAGATGGAAAAGAAGAAAATTTGTAGAAATTATGGGTTTTGATGGTGGTTATCTTTTTTCTTATAAAATTAATGATAAATAACTTTATGATATGTAACGATGAGTAATTATTGATGTGTAGTTGTTTATTTGTTTGGATTATGAAGTGAATTAAAGAAATTTTTTTTTTTTTTGGTAATTAAAAGAGGGGATGCAGTAGCGGCGACCAAGCGCCCCCCCGCTACGCAATGTTCGGCTTTTATCGAGTGCGATCTATGCAAGCATTAGCCCTGTGCAGTACCAGCGCAAGCACTGGCCCCGTCAGCGGAGCCCCACCGGAGGCCTAGTATGGTCCACAGAAGCTGGTAGTACTCATGCCCAGGCCAAAGAGCACACAACTGTCCAATGCAAGAAACAGAGGAGCAGAGGGGATTCGAACCTGGAACATGAGATTTACCAAACCACTTGAGAGTGAGATTGGGACCACTAGACCACCACCCCGGTGATAATCAAAGAATCTTTTGTTACAGGTTAGGAATGTAAGATTTCATTTTGGTTCAGGGAAAATCTAAACCGGATCAGATCAAAATAGAAGAAAAACCATTATTTATTTTTCTGATCAACGGATGGCAGGATAAGGGTTCAGGGAGAGAACTGACCCCGCGATTTTTCTTATTGGTGTGTGAAAAGCCGAAAACAAATCATTTGCCCTAGGAAATTAAGGCTAGGACCAACAGCTGCTAGCTATATTAGAGGAAAAGTTGATTCCTTCATTCCTATGGATGCTGTGCATGTGTGTTTCTTTTTCTTTTGGTTTATAAATGAACTGAAACTTATGGCGTCTTTTCTTTTCTTTTCTTTTCTTGTGACTATAACAAAGAATTTGGCCGCCCAGAAGGGACACCGTCCTGTTTATCTGATTCAATACTTCATTTTAAAAACCCTTGGAAAATGATAATGATTATATATAGGAGGTCCTCAAGATTCAGAAATCTAGAAACTACAACAGGGTCTGCAAGGAGCTTAGGGACATAGATGGGCATGTATGGAGGTTTGGACAGATTGCCAAGAACTGATGAAATAGTTAACTCATTTCTTTTGCTTCATCAAATAAAAAGTTCCCACTCCATTTGGAATATCAACAGATGAACCACTGAGTGATAGCAATAGGTGAACGCTTAGTAGTAGAACTTCATTATTTCTTCATGTCTGAACAGCTTATCAACAAGAAAAGATATGAAGCGCTTGAGTAGAGTAGTTGTGTAATGGGGGTTGACCCCATTGTGGATTGGCACATCAAGCATCCAACTGGGTCATGGCCTTATTATATTATTCAGGGTCTATTGGAAACCTTTAATTTCATTCACCTCCTTCGTCTACAAATAAACAGGCGCAGAAAGTGGATCACTTCTTGGGAATTTACACCGTTGATTTAATCAAGAACATTAAGTGCAGGAGTCAAAACATTTGGAGTCTGAAAGCAAACCCTCATGTTATGTTGCGCCTGATTGGTTTGCTGACTGCAAAGAAATCAAATTGGTTAAAGTAGGGGACGATAATAATTGGATGAGAGCAGAGAGTCAGAGATGAAGTACTTACCAGCATTTTGTGGTCCTCCATAATCTCGGCCATCACCTCTTGCAGTGGTTTATATGCACTATTACAAACAAGAGCAGCAAATGCAGCTGGTTCAAGTCCTGAAAGGAATCAAGAGAAAGGTAATAGCGTCCCCCAATATATAACATGTAATGACCGATGCCTCTTAGTGAAGAGGTCATGATTTGACTCTCACTAGTAGTATATGTAATAGTCCTCCACCCCCAACAAAAATAAATATAAATCTCCACTTTCAAATACAAAAAGAAAACCTTTTCCATGTGAACAATAAGATTTCTGATTTGGGAATAAAGTCAGAAGTCTATACCCGTCTCTGGAAATGTATCAATGAACATGATCATCTCCTCCCCACTGAGACCAGACATGATGCAAATCCGTGGCAATGACTTTGCAATTTGTACAAAGAAGGGAACTATTTACATCCAAAGTATACAAGAAAAGGTAATAATATTTTGCAATTCAGTGGTATACAAGAAAAGAGTATACATGACATAGCCCCTTGACAACAAATTCACATGTTGTATATTATATGTCCCCATTGTATATATTAATATGCTTACCAAAAAAAAAAAAAAAATTGTATATATTAATATATACGGATCTAAGGCACAGTGGTAGTGCGTCTGAGTCCGTGGAGTCAGAAGGTCGCGTGTTCAATTTACACTAGGTTCAAATTTCACCATATTTCTTTTTTCAAAAAAAATATGTAATAGTTTATTTATTTCTTTCTTTAAAGAAAGGAAATTAAAACAAATATTTTACATATCATATTATGATAAATAAAGTACCTGTGGCGCAGTGGTAGCGCGTCTGAGTCTGAAGAGTCAGAAGGCCGCGTGTTCGATTCACGCCAGGTTCAATTTACTTTTTTCTTTAATGAAACGAAATTCAATCAAAATATTATATATATATCATCTTATGAATACGGAAGATCCTGTGGCGCAGTGGTAGCGCGTCTGAGTCTGTGGAGTCAGAAGGCCGCGTGTTCGATTCACGCCAGGTTCAATTTACTTTTTTCTTTAATGAAGGGAAATTGAATCAAATATTACATATCATCTTATGATAAATAAAGTACCTGTGGCGCAGTGGTAGCGCGTCTGAGTCTGTAGAGTCAGAAGGCCGCGTGTTCGATTCACGCCAGGTTCAATTTACTTTTTTCTTTAATGAAAGGAAATTGAATGAAATATTTTATATATCATCATATGAATGCGGAAGAACCTGTGGCGCAGTGGTAGCGCGTCTGAGTCTGTGGAGTCAGAAGGCCGCGTGTTCGATTCACGCCAGGTTCAATTTACTTTTTCCTTTAATGAAAGGAAATTGAATAAAATATTTTATATATTATCTTATGAATACGGAAGAACCTGTGGCGCAGTGGTAGCGCGTCTGAGTCTTTGGAGTCAGAAGGCCGCGTGTTCGATTCACGCCAGGTTCAATTTACTTTTTTCTTTAATGAAGGGAAATTGCATTAAATATTTTCTATATCATATTATGAATACGGAAGAACCTGTGCCGCAGTGGTAGCGCGTCTGAGTCTCTGAAATCAGAAGGCCAACGTGTTCAATTCAAGCCAGGTTTAATATATTTTTTTCTTTAATGAAGGGAAATCGAATCAAATATTTTATATATCATCGTATCAATACTGAAGTACCTGTGGCGCGTCTGTCGAGTTATTGTTAAATGTTTAGCTAACCGTTTGAAAGTTATTTTGCCCAACATTATTAGTGAAACCTAGAGTGCCTTTGTTGCTGGTCAATCCATTTCTGACAATGTGTACTTGGCACATGAATGTCGTCACTTCATGAAGAACTCTACCTCAAAGCGTGGTTATTTTGCTTTGAAACTTGACCTGTGTAAAGCATATGACAAGTTAGAATGGGGTTTTATTGAAGAATGTTTGAACTTTTTGGGGTTTCAGGCAAAGTGGGTGAGGTGGATAATACAATGCATCACAACCGTTACTTTTCAAATTAAAATTAATGGTCAATTATCGGAGCCAGTGGTTCCAACTCGGGGCATTCGACAGGGCTGCCCTCTCAGTCCATATATTTTCATTCTCTGTCATGAGGCTTTGTCTAGGAGATTAAATGCAAATATTGGTAACCCAGAGTGCCTTTGTTGCTGGTCGATCCATTTCTGACAATGTGTACTTGGCACATGAATGTCGTCACTTCATGAAGAACTCTACCTCAAAGCGTGGTTATTTTGCTTTGAAACTCGACTGTGTAAAGCATATGACAAGTTAGAATGGGGTTTTATTGAGGAATGTTTGAACTTTTTGGGGTTTCAGGCAAAGTGGGTGAGGTGGATAATGCAATGCATCACAACCGTTACTTTTCAAATTAAAATTAATGGTCAATTATCGGAGCCAGTGGTTCCAACTCGGGGCATTCGACAGGGCTGCCCTCTCAGTCCATATATTTTCATTCTCTATCATGAAGCTTTGTCTAGGAGATTAAATGCAAATATTGGTAACCCAGAGTGTCTTTGTTGCTGGTCGATCCATTTCTGACAATGTGTACTTGGCACATGAATGTCGTCACTTCATGAAGAACTCTACCTCAAAGCGTGGTTATTTTGCTTTGAAACTCGACCTGTGTAAAGCATATGACAAGTTAGAATGGGGTTTTATTGAGGAATGTTTGAACTTTTTGGGGTTTCAGGCAAAGTGGGTGAGGTGGATAATGCAATGCATCACAACCGTTACTTTTCAAATTAAAGTTAATGGTCAATTATCGGAGCCAGTGGTTCCAACTCGGGGCATTCGACAGGGCTGCCCTCTCAGTCCATATATTTTCATTCTCTGTCATGAGGCTTTGTCTAGAAGATTAAATGCAAATATTGGTATCCCTAGGTTGCCAGGATTGCTAATATCTCGACATAGTCCTGTTATTAACCATCTTTTTTTCGCTGATGATTGTATGATTTTTTGTCCTGCAAGTGAATACAATGCTCATCATATAAATTTTATTCTTCAGGAATACATGTTTGTTTCTGGACAGCATATTAATTCAATGAAATCTTCTGTGGTGTTTAGTAAATGTACAATTTTGAATGTTCGGAGAGCTATCACTTCTATTCTTCAAATTGCTGAGGTGAGTTCCCATGGTACATATCTAGGTTTACCATCTACTTTTGGTAAATCTAAAACTCAAGTGTTTGCTTCTTTTCGGGAAAGAATGGCTAAAATGTTAGCCTGTTGGAAAGGTAAGCTATTATCAAGTGCTGGTAAAGAAATTCTAATTAAAGCAGTTGCTCAAGCTCTTCCAACTTATGCAATATCTAATTTTTTTATTCCCAAAACAGGTAACAGATGAGTTATCACAACAAATTAGACTTTTTTGGTGGGGCAAGGGCTCTCAAAAGGGTATTTCTTGGGTATCATGGGAGAAGCTTTGTAACTCAAAAAAGCATGGTGGTTTAGGGTTTCGTGATCTCTATTTTTTCAATAGAGCTTTATTAGCCAAACAAGCCTGGAGATTACTTCAGAATCCTAGTTCATTGTGGGCCAAGGTTATTAAATCTGAATATTTTCCTAATGATGATTTTCTAGATGCTAGGTGTGCGAAGGGCTGCTCTTGGGGTTGGCGGAGTTTACATGTTGGGAAAGAAGTTCTTAAAAAAGGTTTGATTCGAAGTATTGGTAATGGTTACCAAACAAAGGTATTTTCTGACCCTTGGATTCCTGAGTTACCTTTGAACCGTATTTGGAGAGTTTCACCCTCTGGCAGTCCTGTATGGGTTGGTGAATTAATACATTGGCCCTCAAGATCTTGGGATACCTTTAAATTGCGGCTTTGGTTTTCGGCGCCTGAGATTAGTGCAATTCTTAGGATTCCTATTTTATCTGAGATTGTGCAGGATAGATGGATGTGGAAGCATACTCGCACAGGTACTTTCACTGTTAGCTCTGCTTATTTTATGGAGTTAAACGCCTCTTTGGGCTTATCTGCTAGAGGCACCACTTCTGTCTCTCTATCTTTTTGGTCTACACTTTGGAAAATTCATACGCTTCCTAAGATTAGACTGTTTCTCTGGAAAGTAGGTCATAATGCTTTACCTACAAATTTTCTTTTGTTCCAAAGAGGTGGTTGCTATACTCCTTTGTGTCTTTATTGCAAATGTGCCCCTGAATCAATTGTTCATATTTGATTTCATTGTCCTTTTGCAAAACTGTGTTGGAAGGTCTCTCCCCTTCGGTTGGATACAGATCTTTTCCATGGCCATGACATTGTGGACTGGTGGAACTTTATTGAATCACTCTTTCAACATTCTGGTAATTTAGATTGGGTACATACTATATGGAGTGTAGTAGCTTGGTTAATTTGGAAGGCCAGGAATGTTTATCTATTTGAAGGGCGTGAACCCATCATTAATATTTTTCTTTGGTATCTAAATGGTTTGTTGCAAGATATTAGTGGTCACTTTATTGAGGATGTTTCTACATCGGCCACAATTGAAGTGTTGGATCCTCCTATGTTGATTGTTTCATCAGGTGTATTATTTAATGATGTGTATCCACAAACGACAAATGTTGATGATATCAATTTTTTTCATGTATTCTCAGATGGTTCATGGGACTCCACAACTTCTCGTAGTGGTCATGGAGGGATTATCAAGACATCCTCTGGATCATTTATCGCTGCTCGTATGAAAGCAAGTTGGGCTTTATATGCACCGCAAACGGAGTTGGAAGCAATGTATGACATCCTTCAAATTGCTTCTAATATAGTGTTGGGATAATTGTATTACAAATTCTTCAAACATACAAAAGTGAAATTGCAATACAATTGAGAGATGAAGATCTTTAGCAAATCTGAAGAGCTTGAAGTAGCAACCGAACGAACCACTGATCGATGAGGTTGAGTCACACCTTGATGTTGTCTTTAAGGTAATTGATGCACCCTACTACCAAGGGTTCTTCGCACCACCACCTCCAAGATAAAGCAACCTCCAACTAGAAGATGAGATAGTTCTTCTAGTCCCTTCAAGGAGCCAAAAGCTAGAGCACAACACTTAGACAACTCAAGAAAGAAATGAACTTTGTAAAACAAATAATGTGAGTGAGGAGTGTCACAATAGCACACAATATGCAATGAAGGGTTGGGTTTATATAGGCCCAAACCACACCTCCTCACAAGGGGAGAATCAATTCTCCACTAATGGAGAATCAATGGTTTGTCCCTCCTCCACTAATGTGAATAAACCCCCTTGACCTAACCTCCCCACTACTTGGGGAAGTAACTCTCATATTCACTTCTTTGGAATGAATAGGCTTTAACCCATTCAAAGACCTTAACCCCCACTCATGGTAATGGCCATGAATGGTCATGAAGTTGAAATGAGAAATAAAGGTCAAGAGTTAGAATTTGAGTAATTCCACCATTCAAGTTAGCCCACCTCATCACCATGATCAAGACCTTTAAGACCCATGACCAATGTCATGAAGAGCCTCATAACCAAAGTCATGAAGGGCCTCCTTTAACTAAGGTCATGAAGGGCCTCTTTTACTCATGGTGCCTCATTACCACCCTTACCTCATGGTCCCACACACAAACAAAACAATTAAATAAAAGAAATGCAAAAACTAATTTTGAAACTTAACATATAGATAATATAGTTTTTAATAAAAAACCTAACAATCCCCCACAAGTTTCAAAATTGCAAAAAAAGGACTCGTGTTGTGACTTTATTAGACACTAAAGGACACATCGTTGTAGGTGTCTTTCGGACTTGAACCTACACTAGGTCTAATGAGTCGCGATACAAAGTACGGGTAGAGTCAGACTCCTTGAACCTTTCCTCATTAGTGTAGCTGACCGCCCCATCATCCATGTCCTAAAGGTCGACTTTTGGAGCTACCTTTTACACTACACATTGGACTTTTGAACCGGCCATGTCCCTTATCCTGGATTCATGAATGTTTAAAGAACTCGCCTATAAGTTCTCATTGGCAGCGGCCAAACCACCTACATCCACTTAGGTCAGTCTCTGATGTGCACCACAACTAACACACCCCCACATTCCTTGGGATTAGACTAATTAAGAGCTTCGCTCAACCTTACTCTTGTGGTAGTACTATTACCTTCATCTACACCCTAGAATGGAATAATTATAAATGGTAGTACTGAACCGGTCTTCCCATGACTTCGTTTGTACCCCTTGAACCTAATTCAGGTATTTAGCCTCTTTACATAGGTAGGGTATCCATCATGTGACCTAAGGATTAGGCATTAACCCCATTCCTGTAGATGCAATACACAAGTTTTTGACAGACATAGCCTTTGTGAACATGTCAGCTTGATTCCTTTCTGACTTCACATAATCGATAGCTATCATTCCTTCATCTATGTACTGTCGCACAAGATTGTGTCTAAGGCGTATATGCCTCCTTTTACCATTGTACATCTTATTCTTGGCTAAGTGAATAGCCGCTTGGTTATCACAATGTAGTGATACTGATGGCGTTGGTATTTCCCACAATGGTATATCCGCCATTAAACTTCTAAGCCATTCGGCTTCTGTTCCTGCCTTCTCTAAGGCTATGAACTCAGCTTCCATGGTAGAGTCTGTTCCACATGATTGCTTTGTGGACTTCCAAGATATTGCACCGCCTGCTAATGTAAACACATACCCACTAGTGGCTAAAGATTCGTTTGTATCCGAAATCCAATTAGCATCGCAATACCCTTCTAAAACTGTTGGTTTACCACTATAGTGTAAACTATAGTCTATTGTACCTTTTATGTACCTTAGTAATCTATCAATTGCACTCCAATGCTCTTTATTTGGATTTTGAGTATGTTGACTCAACTTTCCTACCGCAAGAGCAATATCCGGACGTGTACAATTCATAAGATATGAAACTGAACCAATGATTTGTGCATACCTTTTCTGGTTCACTGGTTCACCCAAGTTCCTTTTCAAATGACATCCCACCTCAAAAGGTGGTTTGACTGCTGAAAGTTCATGGTAGCCATACTTTGTAAGTATGTTTTCCACATAACGAGCTTGAGATAGTGAAATACAATTTCCTTGCTTGATGATCTTGATCCCAAGAATAATATCAGCTTCCCCTAAGTCTTTTGTGTCAAAATTAGACATCAAAATATGCTTAGTTTGATTCACTATTGCCAAGCTCGTCCCCATTATCAACATATCATCTATGTATAATAGAATAAATACGCCTTTACCACCGTGAAACTTGCTATATAAGCACCTTTCGGCATTGTTGATGATAAAGCCATTTGAAATTAGAGCCTTGTCTAATTTTTCATGCCATTGCTTAGGCGCTTGCTTCAATCCATATAAGGATTTTCGAAGCTTGCAAACTTTTGCTCTTGTCCTTTTACAATACAACCTTCTGGTTGTTTTATGTAAATTTCCTCTTCTAAATCACCATTTAGAAAAGCAGTTTTTACATCCATTTGATGGATGACCAAGTTATGTATTGACACAATTGCCAACATAACTCTTATTGAGGCAATTCTTGACACAGGGGCAAATGTGTCAAAATAATCGATGTTTGGTTTTTGCCTAAATCCCTTGACAACAAGTCTAGCCTTGAAACGATCAAGGGACCCATCACTTTTTAACTTCTTTCGAAATATCCACTTGGTCTCCAAAGTTTTAGAGCCAATTGGTAAATCTACCAATTCCCAAGTGTTATTCGCCAAGATTGAATCAAGTTCACTCTTGATTGCCTCCTTCCAAAAGATGGCATCTAGTGATGTGATAGCCTCTTTATAATTAAGAGGATCCTTATCAACCAAGTAAACAAGCCACTCATCATCCTTATATTTGGGTCTTTTGAGTCATTTGCTCGTTCTTGATTGATTCCCATCACTAATACCCAATTGATTGATATTCTCTTCAATTGGATCCAATTCCCCATTGATCAATTGACTCTCCTTACTTATAGGTAAGGCGAAGTTAAAGGGGAATATTCTTTCAAAAAACTCAACGTCCCTTGATTCTATGATGCTATTTGGTTCAATAACATCATCCATGGATTTAATTACCATGAATCGGTATGCCGTGCTATTTATCGCATACCCCAAGAACACACAATCACATGTTTTGGGACCTAGTTTCCTTTTCTTGGAATCCGGTAATAACACCTTGGCCAAACAGCCCCAAACACGTAAATGTTTTATACTTGGTTTTCTACCAAACCATTTTTCAAATGGAACCATACCGGTCTTGTTATGTGGGATTCTATTTAATAGATAACATGAAGTCAACATGGCTTCCCCCCACATATCAAGTGGTACATTTGAACTCAACAACATGGAGTTCATCATCTCTTTAAGAGATCTATTTTTCCTTTCCGCTACCACATTTGATTCTGGTTGGTAAGGAGCGGTCGTTTCATGGATAATTCCATTTTCTTCACAAAACTTATCAAGATTAAAATACTCAGTCCCTCTATCGGTTCTAAGTCTTTTAATCTTCTTGCCAAGTTGATTTTCAACTTTCGTTTTGTAAGATATAAATGCCTTTCCGGCCTCATCCTTTGATTTGAGCAAATAAATCATGGTATATCTAGAATAATCATCTATGAAGGTGATAACATAATTGTTTCCTCCCCTTGACTCATATGACTTATAGTCACATCAGTCACTGTGGATCAATTCCAAGAGATCACTCTTACTATCCATAGTCTTGTGAGGCATTTTGGTTAATTTAGCCTCCACACAAGTTTTACACTTGTCCTTGGGAGATTCCACCTTTTCAATGATCATCCCTAACTTGCATAGTTTGGTGATATATTTTACACTACTATGACCTAACCTACCATGCCACAAATCAAAAGAATTAGACGAAACAACAAAGTAAGCAGAAGAGGTACTTGCCTTTTCAATTACAACATTGTAAATACTAAGTACAAACAATCCCTCACTAAGATATCCCTTTCCCACAAATACATTGTTTTTAGTGATAATTGCCTTATCACTTTCAAAAGCCAACTTCATTCCTACTTTATTAAGCAAAGGAATTGAAATTAAATTTCGCCTAATATCCGGCACATGGAGAACATTGGTGAGAACAATAGTTTTTCCCGAAGTAAGTTTCAAAGTCACCTTACCTTTTCCCATAACAGGGGCACTTTGGGAGTTTCCCATAAATACCTTTTCATCATTTGAGCCCATAGAATAGGAGGAAAACATCTTGAGATCACCACAGATATGTCTTGTAGCACCGCTATCCAACACCCAATCCTTTGGTTTTTCAACCAAATTGGCTTCTGTGATCATAGCTACAAACACATCATCTTCAACTAGGTTCACCTTTTCAACTTTTTTCTTCTTGAACCTACAATCTTTCTTAAAATGGCCAACCTTTCCACAAACAAAACAAGTCAATTTCTTCTTCTTAGAAGACTCATCATATTCTTGATGACTTTTCCTCTTCTTGTTTTGCTTGTTGGTTTCAACCAAGTTCGCTTTTAGGCGACTTTCTCCAAGGTCTTTTTCACCTTTGTCTTTGAACCGGTTCCTTTCTTCAATCTTGATCCTTACAACCAACTGGTCTAAGGTCAATCATGTCTTCTTATGTTTCATAGACATCTTGAAAGCATTCCATGAAGGTGTAAGTTTCTCAATCAAGGCACCGGTTACAAATTCTTCAGGTAAGACCATTTTCTCTTTTGCTAACTTTCCAACCACAATTTGAAATAAATCAATTTGGGTTGATATTTTGTCACTATCTTTCATGGTAAAATTTAGAAAGCTAGCCACCAAGTATTTCTTTGAACCAGCATCTTCAAGAGAATACTTTTTAACCAAAGCATCCCAAATCGAATAGGCATATTCTAATGAACTATACACATGGTATAAGTCATTAGATAATGCATTCAAAATTCGATTCTTGCATTGGTAGTCGCTTGAATCCAAGCCACCCTTTTGCGCTCCTTAACAGGATCATTACTTTTTTCTGGCATGGGTTCAGTCAAGGCAAATGCCACCCCAATTTGGGCTAAGGCAAATAGCAACATTTGCCTCCACCTTTTGAAGTTTTCACCTCCAAACTGTTCAATTTTGTCAAACTCAGTGACAATCCTCATCTTACCCAAATCCTTATAAGATCTGTCACTGTTGGAATTACATTAGTGGGGATTGAATCATGAGTAGCAAGGAATGGATACCTCATACCATCTATGGCAACAAATGTGTCGTCACCTTGTTTGTTGACGTTACCTTCAACGGTATTGTTTGAAGGATCTCCTCCGGTATTAATTCCATCAACAACCTCAATGTTGTTGTCTCCGTCTTTGTTGAAGTCGCCATCTCCAAGACTTGCCATTGGATCTTCCAAATCAATTACCTTAAACTTGTTGGGATAATTGTATTACAAATTCTTCAAACATACAAAAGTGAAATTGCAATACAATTGAGAGATGAAGATCTTTAGCAAATCTGAAGAGCTTGAAGTAGCAACCGAACAAACCACTGATCGATGAGGTTGAGTCACACCTTGATGCTGTCTTTAAGGTAATTGATGCACCCTACTACCAAGGGTTCTTCGCACCACCACCTCCAACTAGAAGATGAGGTAGTTCTTCTAGTCCCTTCAAGGAGCCAAAAGCTAGAGCACAACACTTAGACAACTCAAGAAAGAAATGAACTTTGTAAAACAAATAATGTGAGTGAGGAGTGTCACAATAGCACACAATATGCAATGAAGGGTTGGGTTTATATAGGCCCAAACCACACTTCCTCACAAGGGGAGAATCAACTTTCCTACCGCAAGAGCAATATCCGGACGTGTACAATTCATAAGATATGAAACTGAACCAATGAAGGGTTGGGTTTATTGGGTTTATATGTTAGCTAGAGGTGCTCGTTATTTGGGTATGTCTAAAGTTTGGTGGATGCAGCCACCACGATGTCTTGATCCTTTGTACTCTGTTCCTACTGGGAGGATTTCCCCAGACTTGTTTCTGTTAATGAATTTCTTTTTCTGTGTTTGGCCAAAAAAAAAAAAAAAAGAAGGCCGCGTGTACAATTCTCGCCAGGTTCAATTTATTTTTTCCTTTAATGAAGGGAAATTGAATCAAATATTTTATATATCATCTTATGGATATTTAAATAGTTGTGTCGTAGTGGTAGCTTGTCTGAGTCTGTGGAGACAGAAGGCCGCGCGCGTGTCGATTCTTGCCAATATCAATTTAATTTTTTCTTTAATGAAAGGAAATCGAATCAAATATTTTATATATCATCTTTCGAATTCTAAAGTACCTGCGGCGCAGTGGTAGCGCGTCTGAGTCCTTAGAGTTAGGAGGCTTCGTGTTCGATTCGCCAAATTCTATTTTCACCATATTTTTCTTTTTTCCAAAAAAATATGTAATTGTTTATTTATTTTTTTCTTTAATGAAAGGAAATAGAAGCATTACCAGAAATTGAGATACAAACACAGACAGCCCTCCTGGGCAAACAACCAAATCAAGAACAGGGTTGTATTGCCAAGTGTAGTATCCTTGGCAAATGCATTAAAAACTGAAGTCTTCCACACAAAGAGCCTCCAAGGTAACAGATTACAGATATCCAAGGTCAAGCATTTCATACACAGCCCAGGGCAAACAACCAAATCAAGAATCTAGTTGTATTGCCAAGGGTAATATCCTGAGCAAATACATTAAAAACTAAAGTCTTCAACAAAAGAACATCCAATGGTAACATATTACAGATATCCAAGGTCAAGCATTTCATAGAGCTAAATATATTAATTACTCAATTCCTTTTTTCCTACCTTGCATTTTAATGTATAAGGATCTGTGGTGCAATGGTAGCGTGTCTGACTCCAGATCAGAAGATTGCGTGTTTGATTCACGTCAGGTTCAATTATCCCCTAACAATTTTCTTCTTTTCGAAAATTGTGTAATAGCTTTTTTCCTTTGTGAAAGGAAATAGATTCATTACCAGAAAAACAACCAAATCAAGAATCTGGATGTATCACTAAGTCCTATGACTGTCAAGACTTTCAAAGGATGATTCACTACTGTGACTTCATGGACTTAGGATTCATAGGAGCCCCTTTCACTTGGTCTAACAGAAGGAAAAAAGATGCTGCTATCAAGATTCGTTTGGATAGAGCTCTTTGTAACTCAGAATGGAGATTGGCGTATGCAGATGCTGTCATTTTTGTTAAGCCTACTATAGGCTCTGATCACCAACCACTCATTATGGATTCGGTTGGAGGCAAATCAAGAGGAAAGAGACCTTTTCGTTTTGAGAGTGCTTGTCTTAGACACCCTGCTGGAAAAACAGTTTGAATCACTGCCTGGTTGAAACAAGCACAAGGGTCATCAGCTGTTAAACTGAACCAAAAGTTACAACAGTGCCAACAAGCTTATAAAACTTGGAATAAAGAGGTTTTTAGCAGGACACAACACTCTATTCTAAAGCTGCAGAAACAATTGGAAATCTTATACAGTTCTGGGGTTAGCAACCAATTGGATGAGCAGATTCAATTTGTGGAGAATGAACTTGATGAGCAATTTGCTAGAGAAGAAGAAATCTGGTTTCAAAAGTCTAGGATTCAGTGGCTGCAATTTGGTGATATGAACACTTCGTTCTTCCACGCCTTAACAACCCAAAGAAGGCAATCCAATTGTATTCTCAGGCTAAAAAATCCAATGGGACAATGGGTCACTAGTAAAGATGAAATTGAAGATGTAGTAACCACACATTTTACTACTGCCTTTACATCAGAAGGTATTGATCACTCGGCACTTCAGGACATTCTCCAACATGTGACACCCATGATTGATGCGAATATGAATGCTGCCTTAGAGAGCATTCCAACTGAGGAGGAGATCAAGACAGCTCTGTTTGCCATGCATCCACTTAAAGCTCCGAGACCGGATGGAATGCCACCTTTATTTTACCAGAAATTATGGGATACAATTCATGTTGATCTTATATCCTTTGTAATGGACTTTTTGAAACCAGGAATACTTAATCCAGAGCTTAATATTTCTTTAATCTGTCTTCTTCCGAAAGTGGATCATCCCGAATCTCCAGAGCAATATAGACCCATCAACCTTGGGGGGGGGGGGGGTGGCCTCAAAGCTTATCTCTAAAATTCTTGCATCAAGGTTACAAAGCATTTTAGAAGATATAATCTCTCTATTTCAGTCAGCCTTCATCTCATCAAGATTGATCTCGGATAATATTTTTATGGCACATGAGGTATTTCATTACATCAAACACAGGAAAAAAGGTAAGAAGAAATACATTGCTTTTAAACTTGATATGAAGAAGGCTTATGATAGATTGAAGTGGGTTTTTATTGAAGAGATGTTGAAAAAATTAGGCTTCAGTCACAGGTGGATCGCATTAATAATGAATTGCATTCGCTCAGCCTCCTATAAACTTCTTCTCAATGGGAACAGCAGCAGTCAAATCATCCCTACTCGAGGCATCAAACAGGGAGACCCGAGATCTCCAGCTATCTTTATTCTATGCTCCCAAGGACTGAGTTCGGCTATTAGCAAGCAGAGGTATCTCAGCAGATAAAAGGTATAAGCATTAAAAACCGAGCTCCAATTCTTTCTCACCTTTTATTTGCGGATGATTGCTTGTTATTTTCTGAATTAAAGCTTGACCTGGTATGTAACCTGAAAGCATGCTTAGACATCTACTGCAGAGCCAGTGGCCAAGCTATTAATCTCCACAAATCCAGCCTGGTCTTCAACCCTAATACCCCACTGAAATTTATGAGATGGTTCTCTCGGGTATTAAAGGTATCTTATACCAAACAACCTACTAAATACTTGGGCTTGCCACCCAAAATTGGGGTCTCAAAGTCTCAAGCTTTCAGGTATGTTTCAGAGAAACTATCAAATAAACTAGAAGGGTGGAAGATGAAACTGCTTACACATGCTGGAAAAGACATCCTACTCAAGTCAGTTGCCTTTTCTCTTCCTCAATATGTATGTTCCCATTTCAAGCTGCCTAAGTCTAATCATAAAGTGATCAAGCAAGCATCAGCAAATTTCTATTGGGGTTCATCGGAGGGGAAAAATAAAATGCATTGGATCTCTTGGGATTGTTTGTGCAAAGCCAAACCTCAAGGTGGGCTAGGGTTTAAAGATTCGGGTTTACAAAATACAGCACTATTGGCCAAAGTAGCGTATCGGTTATGGACCCAGCCTCACTCTCTTTGGGCATCGATTATGAAGGCTATATACTTCCCAAATTGCTCCTTTCTTGAGACTACTCCAGGTAACCAACCTTCATGGGCATGGCTTAGTATTTTGGGAGGGAGAAATGCTATTAAAGAACATCTCATTTGGAAGACTGGTCAAGGCGACAAGGTTAAAATATGGGAGGACAAATGGTTACCCACCCTTCCCGGATATTCCATTCAACATCCAAAACCTCATACCTGTCACTTAGAATGGGTTGGTGATATCATTGATCAGCTGTCTCAAACTTGGCGTACAGACTTACTTCACCAATTTTTTCACCAGGATGATGTACGTGCTATACAAAATACCCAACTTAGTTTATTCCCTGCTGATGATGAACTATATTGGGCGAGCTCTAAGGATGGCAAAATGTCTGTGAAGTCAGTCTATCGCACTCTCAGTGATAAGCAACCAAGCCTTCAGGTAACACCTCCTTCTACATCTTATATTCCCACATGGCAGCTCATGACCACTGACCAATGGACATTCATTTGGAAAGCTTTTGCACTTCCTAAAGTGAAACATTTTGTATGGCGAGCTTGGGCTGGAGGTATTGCTTCAAGTGATGCACTGTTTAGAAGGAATATCCCAATTGATCCTACATGCAATAGATGTGCCACATCACATGAATATGTGGCCCATCTATTATTCGAATGCCAATTTGCACAAGCATGCTGGTTCCTCAGCCCGCTGGGCTATATTCTCCCTCACGAAGGCCCATTCCAATTAGAGAAATGGATCACTACTGCTAAAGAGCACTACTAAGGAGCTCCAAGGTCTATGCCTATACATGTGTTGGTTTATATGGCTAGCAAGGAATGATTTCATCTTTAAGAAAAAGAAGTGGACCCCAGAAGAGGGATCTCAAGCTGCCTGTAAGGCCTTGGAAGAATTCAAATCTGCAGAAACAATGTTGCCAATTTCAGCTAGAGGCACCCATTTCACATATACATCTCCAGGGCCTTGGGCTCCACCTCCAAATGGATTCGTGAAGCTTAATACGATACCAGCACTCAAGCTCAACTCCGATATGGGCGAGTTGGGCGCAGTTCTAAGAAATTCACATGGGGATCCAATATTTTCTTTATCAGAACCATCCCATTTTAAAGACCCTTTTTTGGGTGAGGCTTTAGCTATGAGAATGGGACTTCTTCATACCTTGGGAGATGGTAGAGATCACATTATGGTGGAGTCGGACTGTCTCGAATTGATCAAGTGCATTAATCACCTAGATTCAACAAGACCACCTCCAACCGCAGCGGCCATTGTGGATGATATTAAAGTACTATGTAGTACCTTTATGTCTTGTAATGTGGCCCATATATTTAGGAAATCTAATGTTGTTGCGGATTTCCTAGCCCGGAAAGCCCAGTCTCTTTCGGACGCGACTGCTTGGCTTATTTCCTCTCCTTGGTTGCGAGAGTTATGCTCTCTCGCTCCCTTGGCTAGTCCGTCTCTTTAAATAAAGAGTTTGATTACCAAAAAAAACAAGAATCTGGATGTATCCTCAGGGAATACATTAAAAACTAAAGTCTTTCACAAAAAGAGCATCCAACGGCAAACAACCAAATCAAGAACCTGGTTGTATTTCCAAGGGTAGTATCTACATTAAGTTGGAAAACAACCAAATCAAGAACCTGGTTGTATTTCCAAGAGTAGTATCCTGAGCAAATACATTAAAAACCAAAGTCTTCCATAGAAAGATCATTCAAAGGGTAGTCGCTGCTAGCTGGGAAAAATCGAATCGCCTCTCTGCAACTTTCACAACCCTGATCGCCGCCTCCAACGTTCGCAACACCTGAGGCGGAGAGGCTCGCCTGGTAGTCTCTCCGCCTCTGCCTCTTCTCTCCCTCTCTATCTATTTCTCCATCTCCCGGCCGCCTCTTGCCTCTGCTTCTTCTCTCCCTCACTGTCTCTTTCTCCATCTCCCGGCCGCCTCCTTTCCCGCCTTCCGACTCCACCTTCCATCTCCCGTCTCTACCTCTCCCCCTCCGCCTCGCCTTCCCCGCTTCTCACCCTACCGTCTCTGCCTCTCCCATCTGTGCCTCACATCTCTCCCGCTTCACTCTTCTTCTGTTTCTTCTCCCATCTCAGCCTCTCTTCTTCTGTTTCTTCTCCCATCTTCTTACTTCCCATCTCCGCCTCGTCTATCCGCTTCCATCTCTCCCAGCTTTTCCTCTGTCTATTTCCTGTCGAGGAGCACCAGATCTGGTGTTTTTTGGCTTGCTTTTCTTCTTCGCTGCTCGGACGACCAGATCTAGAGTTTTTGACTTCGATCTGTAGTTTTTTCGGTCGCTCCTTCCCGTACTTCTGCTCTCCCTTCACCGGCTACTCCTCATTTGATTGCAACACTTTTTTTTTTCTTTTTTTTTTTTCCTTTTTTTTCTTTTTATCAAATAACAAATCAATTCTCCAGTTTCTGCGTTCCTTGGTGCACACCCAGACTAACTCCAGCTCTAGGAACAAGTTTTTCTGGGTCAAGCTTTACTGGTACGCCTTACGGCAGAGCCGGATGACAGGTCTGAACCTTCTCCGCACTTTCGATGCTACCATCGCAACAACCGTACGAGTTTTGTGTCCGCCCTTGAGGCGTGTTGTATGTCCGCCATTAAGGCGTGTTGTATGTCCCCCCTAGGGGGGGTTGTCCCCCCCCCCTTTTTGTGTTTTTTTTTTTTTTTTTTTTTTTTTTTATAAAAATATTTTTTTTTGTGAAATCTTAAGGCATAAAGCATGCATTTTATACACTTAGAATGGAGTTACCTTGGGTTTTATGTTGTTTTTGCAGATTTTAGGACTTTTCAAGATTTAAGCAAATATTTGGAGTTTTGGGCTTGAATCATGCTATTTTACTCGTCAAGAAGTCCATTCAAATTCTCAAATGCGAAAATGGGCCTGATCTGGAGCATGATGGGCTAGAGATGTGTGATTACGGGCCAACTCCGAAATATTGAAGAGATAAAGAAGGCAAATTTGATCTACGGCTGAGATTTTAAATCAAATCTACAGAGATATTATTGAGAGAGTCCAGATGGAAAAGAGTCATTGCATACCTCAATATCTTATTTTCTATTTAGGATTTGATTAAAGAAAGAAAAAGAGGAAAAAGAATTATATTCAGATAAGGATGAAGCAAAAATCCCGTTTTTGAATGCCTCAGTCCAGTTTCGATCAAACCCTTCATCGAACGGTCATCCGATGTCCGATCGTGCTGATTTTTGGAGGAGAGCTTCACGACTACTTAAACCTCAAATCCAACGGTGGGATTATGCATCTGATCTCTCTAAGTCGGCGCGATTAGTACGTCAAAACCCTAATTGGATGAGTCAATAGAAACCCTGAGTTTTATTCAAATTCAGCCGTGCTTCATATCTCGATGTAAACTCTATAAAAGGAGAGCCTACTCCATCAAAGGAGAAGGTGTCTTAGAGCTTAGTAGAAGCATTCTTTCTTCTCTCTTCAGTTTATTTATGGTTTCTCTAGTTTTCTTTGCTTGCATTAGTGAGATTTAAATTTCTAGATTCAATGTTTAGGTTTAATCTTTTTATGTAATGCAATTCAAGTTCAAGCTTCAAGTTCAAGATTCAATTTTTTTAGATTCGTTTTTCTCTGGGTCTAGCAATTGCAGATTTAGATCATTCTAGATCTAGATCTGGTTGTTAGGGTTGGTTGAGATTCGAATCGTTTGTTCAATTCGCAAGTAAGTAACCTTCTTTATTAATCTTCTCTCCTCCCTCCATTCCCGCTTCTATCTACCCCTCTATATTCTTAATTTAGGATTTACTTTCAGCATTATCATTATTTATTGTTCTGCCTATTCATTCATAATCTCGGACCACATAACCGGAGCAAGCCTACAGTCGTGCCTCGCTTCACGGTGACGGGTGGTGTTGCATCTGCATTTTAGTTATTTCCTTTTCCTTTTATTGCTTTGTTTATTGCTTTGTTATTTACTTTCTGTTATTTACTTTCTGCCTATTCATTCATAATCTCGGACCACATAACCGGAGCAAGCCTACAGTCGTGCCTCTGCTTCTGGTGACGGGTGGTGTTGCATCTGCATTTTCCTGTCTTTTATTTATGCATTGATTGTGTTTAATTTATTGTTCGTTTCAATTCGATTGCATTAGATATATAGATTAGGATCGTTTAGTTTAGTTAATTAGTTAACAAAAAAAATTGAATCATTCCACTCTCGCATTACTATTAAGAAGTTCAAATTCTAAGTGGCATATCTCCCTGAGATCGACCCGTTAGCTACACGATACCGTGCGCTTGCGGTTACTTTTAAAATTCACAAACAAGTTTTTGGCGCCGTTGCCGGGGAGGTATTAGTCCACTTTGTTTTTCTAATTCTTAGGTAAATCGAAGTGATTTAAAAATAAAAAAATAAAATTCAAAGATATTACTCTTAACTTGAGTAGAAACAAAAACGTATAGTAGTCCCCACTCTACTGCAGAATCCCCAGGATTCGATTGTAGGTGGCTCCGAAGACTATACGGATTCCCTTGCTGTCAAACCTATAAGCGCTCAGCTATACGGCAACCTTACAGCTTTGGAATCATTGTTTCAATCTTTGTGGTGGGAAATTCACTACTTTCCCTTCATTTTTGTTATTTTCTTTTCTTTTATTCTTTAGTTACTTTATTTATTTTCTTTCATAAGAGTCATTAATTGCATTAAGTGGTTAGTGCATGTGTGTCTGGACTCGTGATTCTACAAATAGAATTGTCCGAGTGTCTAACTTGACCATGGAAGGTCTACCTCCACCACCTCCACCACCTAAGAGTCTTAGGGATAGATTTTATCCTACCCGATTTGCACAACCTTCTTGTATACGTTTACCTGAAGTGAGAGGTAATAATTTTGAGCTCAAATCTCATTATTTATCTATGTTACCCCAATTTCATGGGTTACCTGATCAAGATGCATATTTGTTCCTTAGGGAGTTTGAGGAGGTTTGTGTCCTTATGAAGGTACAACAGCTCACTGATGATGCTGTAAGACTAAGATTCATTACATTTGCATTAAAGGATCAAGCTAAAAAGTGGCTTTATAGCTTACCTAGGGATAGCATTATCACATGGGAACAATTTACTGTCCTCTTCTTGAAAAAATTCTTTCCTTTCTCTAAGACGAACAAAATAAGAAATGATATTCTTCAATTTCGTCAGAAACCCAATGAGTCCTTTGCTAAGGTAATGGAGAGGTTTCAAAGCCTTCTCCAAGAATGCCCTCACCATGGTATAGAATTGTGGCATTTATGCCAAATAATTTATGAGGGTATCGATTACCAAACAAAGCAACTTTTGGAATCAATGTGCCCCACAGGATTTACATCATTCACTGATGATTCTGAAGCTTGGAATTTTCTTTTAGACCTAGCAGATAGAACTAGAGAATGGGAGTCAACCCAAGAGTCTGAAAGGACTAGTAGGGGATATTTTGTTGATAGTCAAGTTCATAAGGAAGTACAAATAGATAACATTTTGAAAAAGTTAGAGACTTTGGTAGTTAAAGCTGCACCACCAAGTCAAGCACATTTTATTGACAAATCTATTGCTATGTGTGCATGGTGTCGGTCTCCTACACATGTAATTGAGGAATGTCCTAGCTATTCGGGAGACCAACATGAGAATGTCGGTGCAATGTTTCCAAACCCGTACAGTAACACGTACAATCTTGGGTGGAAGAATCATCCTAACTTTTCATGGTCTCAAGGGCATAACCAAAATGGATTAAGTAATTATTCCACACAAAATCAATTTGGTGCCCCTCAAAAGCAAAATGCCCAATTTTCTCATTATCCAAATGTCCAGTTCCCTCAAGCCCCAAATTTCCAGAATGCCAATTTAGCTAGACCTATCAATCCACCTATTGTGCCTCATATGCCTTACATTGCACAAAATCAATCATCACCTGGTTTCAACAGAGGTATCAATCCGTAGTTTTCTCGCCTCTCTTCCTTAGAGAAGAATATGGAAGTACTTTCCAAGACCTTCATGACTTCTATGCATAATATGGAAAAACAAATTTCCACTCTTGCAAGTGCTTTATCCGAACGAGAAAAATGTAAAATGCCTAGCCAACCCGAGTTAAATCCTAGGATTCGATTCAACAAAGACCACAAAATCAAGTCAACCAAGTTGAATCCTCCCATTCTTCTTTAGCTTCAATTAATTCGTGTCTCGCATTGAGAAGTGGGAAAGGGTATTTAACAGTGAGTCACATATTAATGAAAATAGCGAGATTAGTGACCACTGTGATGAGGAGAATGTTCAAGTATCTCTTAATGAGGGTTTGTCTGAGAAACCCATAGAAGTTGAGGATGAGCTAGTTGCTTTAGCAGTACCTAAGTTTGGTGAACCACTATCAGAAACTATGAGAAAAGAACAAATTTCAAATGAGAGTCCTTATGTTCCTAAGGCTCCTTATCCTAGTCGTCTAGTAAATAAGAAGAAGACGCAACTATGGAGAAAATTTTTGATGTCTTCAAAAAGATAGAAGTGAATATCCCTCTTTTGGATGTCATATCTCAGATCCCCGCCTATGCAAAAGTGTTGAAAGATTTATGCACTCATAAAAGAATCACTAGCATTCCCAAAAAGGCGTTCTTGGCAGGTAACATTAGTTCCATAATTACTCAACCTGTAGCAGCCAAGTATAAGGATCCAGGAGCCCCACATAGCTTGTGTCATAGGCAATACACACATTGAACATGCTTTACTTGATCTTGGTGCAAGTGTGAATCTTTTGCCTTACCATGTTTATAAGCAATTAGGGTTGGGAGAATTAAAAGCAACTAGAACTACTCTTCAGTTGGCAGATAAGTCAATTAAGATTCCCAAAGGGATGGTTGAAGATGTTTCACTGAAAGTGGGAGAATTTATTTTTCCAGTTGATTTTATTGTGCTAGATACTAAACCATTTTCAATCAAAGATGAAATCCCAATAATTCTAGGAAGACCATTTTTGGCTACTAGTAATGCATTAATCAATTGTCGAAATGGTCTTTTAAGGTTGTCTTTTGGAAATCGAATCGTGGAGTTTAATATGTTTAGGATAGGAAAACAACCACAAATAGAAGAAGAGATCAATATGCTTGAGGAATCTTTTGATTTTCCTAATGATGTGATTACCAACTTTGAGATTGATTTTAATTCTAAAAACAAGAAAATATGGAGATGTTGGTTGTGAATAAAGCAAACCTTTTTTTCCCCCAACACAAAAACCCCCCCCCCGCGCGTCCGGCTGACGCCCCCCCCCCCCCCCCCCCCCCCCCCCCCCCCCCAAATGAACCCCCCGCCCCACCAGCGAAAAAAGCCGTTGAATTTTAAAAGGATAATATAGTAGGAAAACAACACAATACCCCTTTTTGTTTTTATTGTGTCGACGAAGAGACGGACGGCGGGGGGGGAGCACACCGGAAAAGAAAGAAAAAAAAGGAGTAGGACGGGCGTCAACCACCAATAAAAGGCCTAAAAAAAAAATTTAAAAAAAAAAAAAAAAAAAAACCACCCCTAATCTATATATCTAATGCAATCGAATTGAAACGAACAATAAATTAAACACAATCAATGCATAAATAAAAGACAGGAAAATGCGGATGCAACACCACCCGTCACCGAGCGGAGAGCACGACCGTAGGCTTGCTCCGTTATGTGGTCCGAGATTATGAATGAATAGAGGGAGAAAGTAAATAACGGAAAGTAAATAACAAAGCAATAAACAAAGCAATAAAAGGAAAAGGAAATAACTAAAATGCAGATGCAACACCACCCGTCACCGTAAGCGAGAGGCACGATCGTAGGCTTGCTCCGGTTATGTGGTCCGAGATTATGAATGAATAGGCAGAACAATAAATAATGATAATGCTGAAAGTAAATCCTAAATTAAGAATATAGAGGGGTAGATAGAAGCGGGAATGGATGGAGGAGAGAAGATTAATAAAGAAGGTTACTTACTTGCGAATTGAACAAACGATTCGAATCTCAACCAACCCTAACAACCAGATCTAGATCTAGAATGATCTAAATCTGCAATTGCTAGACCCAGAGAAAAACGAATCTAAAAAAATTGAATCTTGAACTTGAAGCTTGAACTTGAATTGCATTACATAAAAAGATTAAACCTAAACATTGAATCTAGAAATTTAAATCTCACTAATGCAAGCAAAGAAAACTAGAGAAACCATAAATAAACTGAAGAGAGAAGAAAGAATGCTTCTACTAAGCTCTAAGACACCTTCTCCTTTGATGGAGTAGGCTCTCCTTTTATAGAGTTTACATCAGATATGAAGCACGGCTGAATTTGAATAAAACTCAGGGGTTTCTATTGACTCATCCAATTAGGGTTTTGACGTACTAATCGCGCCGACTTAGAGAGATCAGATGCATAATCCCACCGTTGGATTTGAGGTTTAAGTAGTCGTGAAGCTCTCCTCCAAAAATCAGCACGATCGGACATCGGATGACCGTTCGATGAAGGGTTTGATCGAAACTGGACTGAGGCATTCAAAAACGGGATTTTTGCTTCATCCTTATCTGAATATAATTCTTTTTCCTCTTTTTCTTTCTTTAATCAAATCCTAAATAGAAAATAAGATATTGAGGTATGCAATGACTCTTTTCCATCTGGACTCTCTCAATAATATCTCTGTAGATTTGATTTAAAATCTCAGCCGTAGATCAAATTTGCCTTCTTTATCTCTTCAATATTTCGGAGTTGGCCCGTAATCACACATCTCTAGCCCATCATGCTCCAGATCAGGCCCATTTTCGCATTTGAGAATTTGAATGGACTTCTTGACGAGTAAAATAGCATGATTCAAGCCCAAAACTCCAAATATTTGCTTAAATCTTGAAAAGTCCTAAAATCTGCAAAAACAACATAAAACCCAAGGTAACTCCATTCTAAGTGTATAAAATGCATGCTTTATGCCTTAAGATTTCACACATAAATGTGTTCATCGATTCCCCCACACTTAGACTAAGCTTGTCCTCAAGCAAAAATTAAAGAAAAATACAAATGCGGGTAAGAAACTAGTGCAACAAAATAAATCTTAACTCACTTTCGTAGGAATCACGGTTACACTTAGCATGTGCAATGAGCCTTTAAACCACTAGGTTACCCCTAGAGGACGAGTTTTGTCTCGTGGATGTTTGCAGTGAATGTACATCCAAAATTCCAATTTTAGCTCAAAATAAAACATTGCAAATTCCAACTCTAACAATTGGTAAGTACTCATACAAGATCAATAGCTATGACAATTTTTCTCACCATTGATTTAAGATCCCCCACACTTGAACTTTATTACCCCATATTGATTCTTGAGACTTAGCATATATCTCAATCAAGGACTCACCTTATATCTTTCAAGTACACCTCTCCTTTAAGCAAAACCACTCATAAAGTAAGGGGACCAAGGACTAAGGTTTTGAAGTATTTTTGACCAAACAATTTTACCAAGGCATTGATGACACTTGTATTTATTTCTCTCCTTTTTTTTTTTTTTTTTTTTTTTTTTTTCTTTTGAGTAGTGAACTCTACATTACTCCACTACGGTTGGCTTGAATGACATGGTGGAGCAGACACACCGAAACCCAAGTTACTTTGTAGCTTTGCTTTGCATATGCCCACATAGACAGTGATGCGAGAATTCTTTTCAATAATCTCCTTCCTAAGAGTTTCGATCAAGTCACCTCGATTCCTGAGTCGGAGTGCCCTGTCTAGTTCCAAGGAATTCAACTTTTACTTTCTACTTTTTTTTTTTCTTTTCTTTCTTCTTTTGTCATGCCATACACAAAATTGATCTCAACTTCTAGCCAAAGAAACAAGGACCCACAAAACTCATAGATGGTTCAACGCCTTAAGTTAAGGGCCTTTTATTTTTCTAAGGAAAGTCTCATCTCAACATATATACAAGTTACCTTCCTCTGAACAGGGGTTTTATGTGTTCATGATGGGTGCCAAAATCACTCTCATTTCACACATCATAGCAATTGAAAGAATATGTATAATAACCAAAAGTCAAAGTTAAAATCTACAACGAAGCTATACCCCCCCACACTTAAGTAATGCAATGTCCTCAATGCATGTATGCTAAACAAAGAAGACAAATGAGGGGTATACCTTTCAGTCAAGATGTGCTTATCATGGGAAGCTTTAGTCTTATCTTCAATATCAATGTATGATGGGGAAAGCACTCCAAATAAGAAAAACCGTGAATCGAAAAATCATCTCTAAAGATCTCAAGAAAAACATTCACAATGTTAAAAAAAATTCTCATCATACGTTGAGGTTTTCTAGAAGGTTTTGCATCTTTCATAAGATGAATATGATGTTGTAAAATGGAAGAGCTTAGACCTTTGATATTTGTGATAGACCAACCCAATAGTTCTCTATTATTATTCAACAGTGTGATCAACTCTTCTGCTTTGTCAGAAGTTAAATCAGAGACAACAATAACAGAAAGAGTATTATCTTGTTCCAATAAAGCATACTTCAAATTAGAAAGCAACTTTTTCAATTGTAGCTGGGGGGGTTCAATTATTGAGGGCTTGGGGATAGAGATGGAGATGGATAGAGCTTCAATAGGCTCTAAAGGTGTGTGAAAATTTGAGACTTCAGAAAAGAAAGTTTCACTATCATCATCCAACATATCCATACATTCTTGAAATTCAGAATCAAAATCAATCTCAAAGTTGGTAATCACATCATTAGGAAAATCAAAAGATTCCTCAAGCATATTGATCTCTTCTTCTATTTGTGGTTGTTTTCCTATCCTAAACATATTAAACTCCACAGTTCGATTTCCAAAAGACAACCTTAAAAGACCATTTCGACAATTGATTAATGCATTACTAGTAGCCAAAAATGGTCTTCCTAGAATTATTGGGATTTCATCTTTGATTGAAAATGGTTTAGTATCTAGCACAATAAAATCAACTGGAAAAATAAATTCTCCCACTTTCAAGAAACATCTTCAACCATCCCTTTGGGAATCTTAATTGACTTATCTGCCAACTGAAGAGTAGTTCTAGTTGCTTTTAATTCTCCCAACCCTAATTGCTTATAAACATGGTAAGGCAAAAGATTCACACTTGCACCAAGATCAAGTAAAGCATGTTCAATGTGTGTATTGCCTATGACACAAGCTATGGTGGGGCTCCCTGGATCCTTATACTTGGCTGCTACAGGTTGAGTAATTATGGAACTAATGTTACCTGCCAAGAACGCCTTTTTGGGAATGCTAGTGATTCTTTTATGAGTGCATAAATCTTTCAACACTTTTGCATAGGCGGGGATCTGAGATATGACATCCAAAAGAGGGATATTCACTTCTATCTTTTTGAAGACATCAAAAATTTTCTCCATAGTTGCAGTCTTCTTCTTATTTACTAGACGACTAGGATAAGGAGCCTTAGGAACATAAGGACTCTCATTTGAAATTTGTTCTTTTCTCATAGTTTCTGATAGTGGTTCACCAAACTTAGGTACTTGCTAAAGCAACTAGCTCATCCTCAACTTCTATGGGTTTCTCAGACAAACCCTCATTAAGAGATACTTGAACATTCTCCTCATCACAGTGGTCACTAATCTCGCTATTTTCATTAATATGTGACTCACCTGTTAAATACCCTTTCCCACTTCTCAATGCGATACGTAATTAATTGAAGCTAAAGAAGAATGGGAGGATTCAACTTGGTTGACTTGATTTTGTGGTCTTTGTTGAATCTGAATCCTAGGATTTAACTCAAAGTTGGCTAGGCATTTTACCTTTTTTCTCGTTCGGATAAAGCACTTGCAAGAGTGGAAATTTGTTTTTCCATATTATGCATAGAAGTCATGAAGGTGCTGGAAAGTACTTCCATATTCTTCTCTAAGGAAGAGAGACGAGAAAACTCTGGATTGATACCTCTGTTGAAACCAGGTGATGATTGATTTTGTGCAATGTAAGGCATATGAGGCACAATAGGTGGATTGATAGGTCTAGCTAAATTGGCATTCTGGAAATTTGGGGCTTGAGGGAACTGGACATTTGGATAATGAGAAAATTGGGCATTTTGCTTTTGAGGGGCACCAAATTGATTTTGTGTGGAATAATTACTTAATCCATTTTGGTTATGCCCTTGAGACCATGAAAAGTTAGGATGATTCTTCCACCCAGGATTGTACGTGTTACTGTACGGGTTTGGAAACATTGCACTGACATTCTCATGTTGGTCTCCAGAATAGCTAGGACATTCCTCAATTACATGTGTAGGAGACCGACACCATGCACACATAGCAATAGATTTGTCAATAAAATGTGCTTGACTTGGTGGTGCAGCTTTAACTACCAAAGTCTCTAACTTTTTCAAAATGTTATCTATTTGTACTTCCTTATGAACTTGACTATCAACAAAATATCCCCTACTAGTCCTTTCAGACTCTTGGGTTGACTCCCATTCTCTAGTTCTATCTCGCTAGGTCTAAAAGAAAATTCCAAGCTTCGGAATCATCGGTGAATGATGTAAATCTGTGGGGCACATTGATTCCAAAAGTTGCTTTGTTTGGTAATCGATACCCTCATAAATTATTTGGCATAAATGCCACAATTCTATACCATGGTGAGGGCATTCTTGGAGAAGGCTTTGAAACCTCTCCATTACCTTAGCAAAGGACTCATTGGGTTTCTGACGAAATTGAAGAATATCATTTCTTATTTTGTTCGTCTTAGAGAAAGGAAAGAATTTTTTCAAGAAGAGGACAGTAAATTGTTCCCATGTGATAATGCTATCCCTAGGTAAGCTATAAAGCCACTTTTTAGCTTGATCCTTTAATGCAAATGTAATGAATCTTAGTCTTACAGCATCATCAGTGAGCTGTTGTACCTTCATAAGGACACAAACCTCCTCAAACTCCCTAAGGAACAAATATGCATCTTGATCAGGTAACCCATGAAATTGGGGTAACATAGATAAATAATGAGATTTGAGCTCAAAATTATTACCTCTCACTTCAGGTAAACGTATACAAGAAGGTTGTGCAAATCGGGTAGGATAAAATCTATCCCTAAGACTCTTAGGTGGTGGAGGTGGTGGAGGTAGACCTTCCATGGTCAAGTTAGACACTCGGACAATTCTATTTGTAGAATCACGAGTCCAGGACACACATGCACTAACCACTTAATGCAATTAATGACTCTTATGAAAGAAAATAAATAAAGTAACTAAAGAATAAAAGAAAAGAAAATAACAAAAATGAAGGGAAAGTAGTGAATTTCCCACCACAAAGATTGAAACAATGATTCCAAAGCTGTAAGGTTGCCGTATAGCTGAGCGCTTATAGGTTTGATGACAAGGGAATCCGTATAGTCTTCGGAGCCACCTACAATCGAATCCTGGGGATTCTGCAGTAGAGTGGGGACTACTATACGTTTTTGTTTCTACTCAAGTTAAGAGTAATATCTTTGAATTTTATTTTTTTATTTTTAAATCACTTCGATTTACCTAAGAATTAGAAAAACAAAGTGGACTAATACCTCCCCGGCAACGGCGCCAAAAACTTGTTTGTGAATTTTAAAAAACAGGCGGGGGGGGGGGGGGGGGGGGGGGGGTAGCTTTTGTTTAAAAACAAACACGGTGCTGTGGTTGGGGGTGGTGGGGGGGGGTTGGGGGGCTTGTCCCAACCCTTAGCCTGGATGACCCTGTCTATTGCATGTACGACAGTTTGGTCGCTTTCCACTCCTTGGTTCGGTTTCGAACCTTGTGTATGCATGCAATTATGTCTGTACTTTTTTTAGTTCTCTGAATGAAGTGCTGTTTACCACAAAAAAAAAAAAAAACAGTAACATATTACAGGTATCCAAGCTCAAACATTTCATAGGGCTAAATACATTAATTACTCAATTCTTTTTCTCCTACCTTGCATCTCCACATGTAAGGATCATGGCGCAATGGTAGAATGTCTGACTCTAGATTAGAAGGTTGCGTGTTTGATGCATGTCAAGTTCAACTTCTACAATTGTTGGTGCAAATTTTGTCGTGATCTTTAGACCGTGGATTTAACACCAAACCAAGTAGATCTAGTCTGATCTGAGTTGATCTTCACTGGATTGGATCGAACTCTCGCTTCCTGTAAAACAATGAATTCGTTAGAAACGGAGCCAATCGTCTTGATCGGCGTCTCGTCTCCAACGATCTAGTCAGGCGATGATCAAAGTAGGGTTTCTGAGCTCGTTTTAAGCTTCTGAAGAGCTTTAATGGAAAATGTAGGAATAGAATGAGAGCTTCAGTGGATCTCAGTGTGTTACCTTTTGAATGAGCACGTTGTCTCCTTTTATAGATTTTCCCGCCTGATCTCCTTTTAATTGTGATCGTCAAATCATAGTATCAAATTGGATGGCCATGATTAGACCTTTATTTGATTTTTGGGCGGACCAATTGATGGCTCTGCTTCGTCAATCTAAACCAATCGAATCGACTTAAAAACGGAGTGAACCAGCCCAAACTGGAATTGGGATATTTTAATCACAACAGGAGCCCCCAAGTAGATCCATTCTATGCATTCATCAAACACTGTGCCAAGCCCCCAAATCACCTCGAGGATCAGCCAAAAATTTTTATTTGTCAAACCTTTTGCATCCTCTCATAAATGCAGCTTTTCAGCTTTTTTAACATTATCTTTTTTCCCGTTGTTTAATCAATAAATATTATTTATTCTCCATCGCATGATTATAATGCCTTCTTTAATCTTTTTTATCCCATCCACGTGTTTGGTCGCAATGTTTGCAAATCCACCGACTAACCCCAAGCGTCGATTATGTAATATCTTTTGTTTATGATTGAACCAAGACTCTTAAAATAACTTGCAGAATCTACTTCTCATTAAGTTTCACCACCCCATCATCTACTTGATCATGACCAAATACACACTAAATATTCCGTCTTAGTTTAAAGCCTTTTCATTCCAAAGTTGCTTTTCCATGATTCTAACTTTGTATTAATCTTTACTTATGTATTATCTATTAAAACAGTATTATCAGCAAAAAGTATACACCAAGGAACATCATTTTGAATATTTTTGGTTAATTCATCCATCATGAGTGCAAATAATTATGGGCTTAAAGCTAATTCTTAATGGCCTTATTATTATTATCATCATTTTCATCTTATCTTCCTTTTGTATCCTTTTTCAATTTGGATTTTGTTTATCTCTAATGAACGTAGGCATGGTTTTGCCGAACCACGTTAAATTCCCCTTGTGTGCTTTGCTTGTGTTCTTCTCTGTTCGTAGTTGTGCATTCATTATCCCTAATAGTATTGCTTCTTGACAAAATTAGAGGAGTTGTATTTGACAACTGCGTTGCTCAATTGAACCCCATTGTCTTTGAAACTAGAAGGTGCCATCACATCTTGATTCAATGGTAGGGGAACTAGACAAGCCGAAGGGAGAAGGGAGAAGAGAGCAGAAATAAAATGTATAAAGCAGTGCCCTTGTATTCTATAGTTGTAATCATATAGTTGACTTTGTTGTTCCATTGGCCTAAAATGAAGGTGTTGTCATTGTTGGCAACTTAAGTGGGCTTTGATATGGTACAGCAACACACAAAAAGGTTTCGAGAGAAAGAATCCAATTCAAATAAAGAAAACTCAAGAATCCCGTTTTTGAGGGTCTTTGTCCAGTTTTGATCAACCTCTTCATCGGATGGTCATCCAGTGTCCGATTGAGCCGATTTTTGGACGACTTCTTGATCTTCAAATCCAACGGTGGGATTGTTCATTGGAGATCTCTAAGTTAGTCCGATTTGTACGTCAAAACACTCCTTGTTTAAGTCAGATAGGAACTCTGAGTTTGATTCAAACTCTGAGTCCAGTTTTGATCAACCTCTTCATCGGATGGTTATCCAGTGTCCGATTGAGCCGATTTTTGGAGGAGAGCTTCACGACTTCTTGATCTTCAAATCCAACGGTTGGATTGTTGATTGGAGATCTCGAAGTTAGTCCGATTTGTATGTTAAAACACTCCTTGTTTAAGTCAGATAGGAACTCTGAGTTTGATTCAAACTCTGAGTTAAATTAATCTATAAAAGGAGAGCAAACTCCAGCAAAAGAAGGGACGTTTTGAGGAGCTTGGGAAGAGCGTGGAGGTCGAACCAGAAGACGTTGGTTGGCTTTGGAGATCTGAAGCTTGGGAATAAGAAGTCTTTTTGTTTTGCTGAACAAGAAAGAAAGTGAAAGAGAAGGAAGAAGAAGCAGCAGAAGAAAAGAAGGGAACATGGTTGTATGGTTTTTTTAAAGAGAGAAAACTGAAAAAGATTGAAAAGAAAAAAGAAAAAAAAAAAAAGGAGTTGGAGAAAAAAAGAAACAAGTATTATTACCATGCATCTTACACAAGTTGAGGTAACCCGTATTCACAAGTTATTGTCTATTATTTTCTAGGTTATGTTTAATGATGAAGAACCTAGATCATGAATGTAACTTGGGAACTTGAATTATTGGTTGACATTGTGACCTAGCAAGTTAGAGCTTGTCTAGGGGGTTGGGGTTGGTGCCCTTGTCTGAATTGCAGTTTATACTATAGTAGGGATTGGTGTTCCTAGACATTTGTAGCAGTCAAAATATCTAGGAGTGTATTGAGTAATATACGAAACCCTAGGTATGGTATTACTCCGTGGATGTAGGCAATTTGGTCGAACCACGTAAACTCTGGTGCATTGCGTTTTTGGTTTATTTTTTCTTTGTTGCACATATTGGAGTGCCTTGATTGCAGAGTGGTGGTACACTGTCTGGTAGACCCAGCCACATTGTGGTGTGTGGTGGACGTGTCCTTGTGCAGTTGATAGCTACGAGAATGTTCTAATTAATCTTGTTTCGAGATTAAATAAGCTTCACATTGAAGTGAATTTTTGAAGACACTGATTCACCCCCCCCCCTCTCAGTGTCAATCTGGGAATAACAGACTTGTTAACAAATTAGATTCTTCACATAATTCTTTGAAAAAGATGGAAAAGAAGAAAATTAGTAGAAATTATGGGTTTTGATGGTGGTTATCTTTTTCTTATAAAATTAATGATAAATAACTTTATGATTTGTGACGATGAGTAATTATTGATGTGTAGTTGTTTATTTGTTTGGATTATGAAGTGAATCAAAGAATCTTTTGTTACAGGTTAGGAATGTAAGATTTCATTTTGGTTCATTCTAGAAGCAAATTAATCAATCAAAATCGTTACCAACCCGATGTTGGAAAAATCAAAACCGGATCAGATCAAAGTAGAAGAAAAACCATTTTTTTATTTTTCTGATTAACGAATGGCAGGATAAGGGTTCAGAGAGAGAACTGACCCTGTGATTTTTCTTATTGGTGTGTGAAAAGCCTAAAACAAATCATTTGCCCTAGGAAATTAAGGCTAGTATCAGCAGCTGCTAGCTATACTATAGGGAAAGTTCATTCTTTCATTCCTATGGATGCTGTGCATGGGTGTTTCTTTTTTCTTTTGGATTATAATAAATAAACTGAAACTTATGACATCTTTTCTTTTCTTGTGAATAATACCAAAGAATTTGGCCGCCTATAAGGAACAGTGTCCTGTTTATCTGATCCAATCCTTCATTTTAGATTCCTTTGGAAAATGATAATGATTATATATAGGAGGTCCTCAAGATTCAGAAATCTAGAAACTACAATAGGGTCTGCAAGGAGCTTAGGGACATAGATGGGCATGTATGGAAGCTTGTACAGATTGCCAAGAACTGATGAAATAGTTTAACTCAATTCTTCCGCTTAGTAGTGGAACTTCATTAATCCTTCATGTCTGAACAGCTTATCAACAAGAAAAGATATGAAGCGCTTGAGTTGAGTAGTTGTGCATTGGGGGTTGACCCCATTGTGGATTGGCACATCAAGCATCCAACTGGGTCATGGCCTTATTATATTCAGGGTCTATTGGAAACCTTTAATTTCATTCACCTCCTTCTTCTACAAATAACCAGGCGCAGAAAGTGGATCACTTCTTGGGAATTTACACCGTTGATTTAATCAAGAACATTAAGTGCAGGAGTCAAAACATTTGGAGTCTGAAAGCAAATCCTCATGTTATGTTGCGTCTGATTGGTTTGCTGACTGCAGAGATATCAAATTGGTTAAAGTAGGGGCCGATAATAAGTGGATGAGAGCAGAGTCAGAGATGAAGTTCTTACCAGCATTTTGTGGTCCTCCATAATCTCGGCCATCACCTCTTGCAGTGGTTTATTTGCACTGTTGGGAACAAGAGCAGCAAATGCAGCTGGTTCAAGTCCTGAAAGGAATCAAGAGAAATGTAATAGCCTCCCCCCAATATATAGCATGCAATTACCAACGCCTCTTGACTTGACTCTCACTAGTGATATATATAATATAGTCCCCCATCCCAAAAAATAAAAAAATAAAATCTCCAGTTTCAAAAACAAAAAGAAAAGTCAGTTTTCCATGTGAACAATAAGATTTCTGGTTTGGGAATAATGTCAGAAGTCTATACCCGTCTCTGGAAATGCATCAATGAACATGATCATCTCCTCCCCACTGAGACCAGACATGATGCAAATCCGTGGCAATGACTTTGCAATCTGTACAAAGAAGGAAACTGTTTACATCCAAGTAGACAAAAAAAGGGTATTAATATTTTGCAATTCACTGGTACACAAGAAAAGAGTATACATGACATACCCCTTCACAAATAATTCACATGTTTTATATATCTCCATCTTACTTTATAACATATAAGGATCTGTGGCGCAATGGTAGCGCGTCTGACTCCAGATCAGAAGGTTGCGTGTTCGATTCACGTCAGGTTCAAATTTGACTATATTTTTCTTCTTTCCAAAAAAATATATAATATTTTTTTTTTTATTTTTTATGAAAGGAAAAACTGACAGCCCTGGACAAACAACCAAATCAAAAACCGGGTTGTATTGCCAAGTGTAGTATCCTTGGCAAATGCATTAAAAGCTAAAGTCTTCCACACAAAGAACATCCAATGGTAACAGATTACAGATATCCAAGGTCAAACATTTTGATAGAGCTAAATACATTAAAAAAAGCCCAACTTCCCACGGGGAAGTCCTGGGTTCGCATCCATCCGACGGCACCTATATTAGAAATATTCCCCCCACCCTATATATAAACTCTTCGGATTCAAAAAAAAAAAAAAAACATTAATCACTCAATTCTTTTTCTCCTACCTTACATCCCAACATGTAAGGATCTGTGGCGCAATGGTAGCGCGTCTGACTCCAGATCAGAAGGTTGCGTGTTCGATTCACGTCAGGTTCAAATTCCTCCATATTTTTCTTCTTTCCAAAAAAATATATAATTTTTATTTTGTTTTATTATTATTATTATTATTATTATTATTATTTTATGAAAGGAAATAGAATCATTACCAGAAACTACATACAAACACAGACAGCCCTGGACAAACAACCAAATCAAGAACCGGGTTGTATTGCCAAGTGCAGTATACTTGGCAAATGCATTAAAAGCAAAAGCTAAAGTCTTTCCACACAAAGAGCATCCAATGGTAACATATTACAGATATCCAAGGTCAAACATTTGATAGAGTTAAATACATTAATCACCCAAATTCCTTTTCTCCTACCTTACATCTCAACATGTAAGGATCTGTGGCGCAATGGTAGCGCGTCTGACTCCAGATCAGAAGGTTGCGTGTTCGATTCACGTCAGGTTCAAATTTCACCATATTTTTCTTCTTCCCAAAAAAATATATAATAGTTTTTATTTTTTTATTTTTTTATTTTTTATGAAAGAAAATAGAATCATTACCAGAAACTCAGATATAAACATAGACAGCAAACAACCAAATCAAGAATGTATTGCCAAGGGTAGTATCCTAAGCAAATACATTAAAAACTATAAAATCTTCCACAAAAGAACATCCAATGGTAACAGATTGCAGATATCCAAGGTCAAACATTTCATAGAGCTAAATACATTAATTACTCAATTCCTTTTATCCTACCTTGCATCTCAACATGGAAGGATCCGTGGCGCAATGGTAGCGCGTCTGACTCCAGATCAGAAGGTTGCGTGTTCGATTCACGTCGGGTTCAAATCCCAACAAAATAAAACAAAAACTTTTTCCTAATGAAAGGAAATAGAATCATTGCCAGAATCTGGTTGTATTTCCAAGGGTAGTATCAAGAGCAAATACATTAAAAACTGAAGTCTTCTAAAGAGCATCCAACGGCAAACAACCAAATCAAGAATCTGGTTGTATTTCCAAGGGTAGTATCCAAAACAAATACATTAAAAGCTAAAGTCTTCCCCAAAAAGAGCATCAAACAGTTACAGATTACAGGTATCCAAGCTCATACATTTCATAAGGGCTAGATACATTAATTACTAAATTCTTTTTCTCCTACCTTGCATCTCCAGATGTAAGGATCCATGGCGCAATATTTTTCGTCTTTCCATAAAAAACATATAATAGTTTCAAAAAATAAAATAAAGGGATCACGAATGTGGTTGTATTTCAAAGGTAGATCCTGAGCAAATACATCAAAACTAAAGTCTTCCACAAAAAGAGCATCCAACGGTAACAGATTACAAATATCCAAGATCAAACATTTGATAGAGTTAAATACATTAATCACCCAAATTCCTTTTCTCCTACCTTACATCTCAACATGCAAGGATCTGTGGCGCAATGGTAGCGCGTCTGACTCCAGATCAGAAGGTTGCGTGTTCGATTCACGTCAGGTTCAAATTTCACCATATTGCTTTTGCAAACAGCACTGGGAGAAGAGGACTGAAAGGTGGCATGTGCTTTCTCAAGAACCCAGAAATTGAGACATCGATCATCCAAATTCATAACTCGTTCCTAGCTGTTTTATGCTCTTACAAAAACTTTCAGTGGATGACTATTGCCATCTATGCTCCTCTTTATTCTGAAAGAAAGATTTTCTGGGAACAACTTCATCAGTTCCTAGAGAATCTTTCACACCCCTTCCTTATCGTAGGTGATTTCAATGAAGTTTTAAAACCTGAAGATAAGCTAGGAGGACCCTACAAAGCTTCACCCTCTCTTCATCTCCTAACCCAAATTTGCACAAGTTTTTCTCTAAACCAACTCTTGGAATCAGTGAACAACTTTACATGGTCAAATATGCAACAACCACCAAATCTGGTAAAAGAAAAACTTGATCACGCCTTTGCTTGCCCTCGGTGGATCTCACTTTTCCCTAATGCTTTCATCCAAACCCTACCTAGAATTGGATCTGACCACAACCCTCTGTTGATTTTTACTGAACACTCAATGCCATCAGGAAGGAAATTATTTCATTTCCAAAATGCTTGGTATCAACACCCCGAATTTCTGGAAACTATCAATAGTGTTTGGAATGGTGAGACAGACAAGGCTTACACATCAAGCTGGCAAATCTCTTAAGATTTCTCCAAAATTGGAACATGTCAGTATTTGGGAATATTAACAATCTCTTTTCACTAATCTCCACTGAAATTGATGTTCTATAGGCCAATATCTACTCAGATCCAAATATTGTCAATCAAAAAATCCAAACTATAAAATGGGCTCTGCAGGCTGAAGAACATTTTTGGTTCCAAAAATCAAGAGAGAAATACATCACTGATGGAGACAAAAATACCAAATACTATCACCTTGCTTCAAAAATCTACTGTCATAGGAAGAAAATTGTCTTATTACAACATGAAGAACAGACAATTACAGGTAATGTTGAAATAGCAACAACTTTTTCAGGGTTTATGACCAATCTCCTTACATCCTCCAACCCTTTGGATCCCACATTTGTAGAAGCACTCTTCCCCCCCTTAGATCCAAACCTGATACCACTGGGTATGTCACATCCTCCGTCTATAGAGGAAATCAAATCCACCCTTTTCTCACTAGGCTCACATAAAGCACCAGGGATGGATGGCTTCAATGCTTTCTTCTTTCAAAAAAATTGGGAACTAGTTAATCATGAACTTTACTCCTTTGTCTGGGAATTCTTCCGTCATCTATGCCTACCTTTTGAAACAAACCACACCTTGTTGTGTCGGACTTCAGACCAATCAGCTTATGTAATGTTAGTTATAAGCTACTAGCTAAAATACTAGCTAGAAGATTGAAACCATGCCTGCATAACTTAATTTCACCCTGTCAAGGTGCTTTTGTCCCACTTCGACAAATCTCTGATAATATTATCATTGCTCATGAAATCTTCCATTACATAAAATCAACAAGAGCTAAAACTGGCTTTGTTGCTCTCAAACTTGACATGTCCAAGGCCTATGACAGGGTTGAATGGGATGCCATATACCATCTCTTTCGTCAGTGGGGTTTTGACACACATTGGGTGCAACATGATCAAAACTCTAATTTCAACAGCATCATATTCCGTAAAACTTAATGGTAGCCCCTACCATTGGTTCAAAGGACTCGTGGTCTCCGGCAGGGATGCCCCCTCAACCCGTACCTGACAAAATCTAGACTTCTATCGGAATACAGGAATCTAAACCTTTTCAAAGGCATCAAAATTGCTAGGAATGTTCCAGAAGTCTCACATCTCTTTTTTGCAGATTATACTTTCCTCTTTTGCAGAGCAACAAAGGAAGATGTACTAACAATACAAGCTGCTATTGAGTTATTCTCTGACATAACAGGACAACAAATCAACTTCCAAAAGAGTGGCGCCTACTTCTCCAGATATGTAGACCAGGAGCATAAAGGAGCAGTTTTAGCGGTCTTAGGCATACAGGAAATGAGAAATAATGCTTCTTACATAGGGACTACACTGTTCCAGGCTAAAGCAAAAACAAAAAATTTCCAACACCTGCTCAAAAGAATTGGAAATAAGATGGCTACATGGAAAGCGTCAAATCTTTCATTTGCAAGAAGGGAAGTTCTCATGAAATCGGTACTTCAATCACAACCCATATACCTCATGCAATGCTTTTGTTTTCCCAAAACTGTATGCAGGACTTTGATACAGCATGTCAAAGATTCTGGCTGGGAAAGCCCAACAAAATCAAACAAATGACACTCATCTCTTGGGAACGGTGCTGTAAACCCAAAAATCAAGGAGGACTAGGGTTCAAACGGATGGAGCAGATTAATAGTGCCCTATTACTCAAACAAGGATGGCGGCTTCTCAACCAACCAAACTCTTTGTGGGGAGAAATCATAAAAGCAAAATATTACCCCAAAACATCTTTCTTCGACCCTAAGTGCAACACAAAAATGGATCATGGATTTGGAAGAGTATCACTAGTATTACCCCTCTGCTTCGTACAATGGTAAAAAAGAAAATTGGTGATGAGAATAACACGTACTTCTGGTTTGATCCATGGGTTGACTCAACAACAGACCATATGGTAGGTGATTTTAATTCCCTAATAGGACAAAGGCAAGCTACTGTCAGAGAGGTATATGAACAACAAAGCTATAGGGTGGCAAACCAGCAAAATATCACAGGCCAAATACCTCCACTCCTTTCCTTGTCAATTTCTACAATAAACCCCACCCCTACTATGGACTCATGGCTGTCACTTATATCAACAACAGGTGAATTTACTGCAAAACTCGCAGGAATTGCACTTGCTAAGATAAACAGCCATGATTCAATACCAAATGTGGCACAGTGGTGGAGGTTTTTTTGGAAGTTACCTATACATCCAAAATTTAAAACATTCTTTTGGCGTCTCTTAAATGCAGGACTACCAACGAAGAAGATCCTATCCAAATGGATGATTACAAGCCAAACATGCGTACTATGCAACAGTGCCGAGGAATCGAGCTAGCATCTTTTCCTATCATGTGAATGGACAAAGAGAATATGGGCAGCAGGACCACTAGGGTTGCGAACAGGGCACATCCGAAACAACTCTCTCCTTAATCTATGCTTTTCATTCTTTCATAAACGGCACATGGATAAACATACAAAAAAATGGTTTTTTTCAATTTTTATAATAACATGCTACTTTATCTGGTTAAACAGGAATGCTAAACTCATGAATAATAAAAAACTTGACCCAATCCAACTATTAAATGATGTAAATAGATGGATTAAGGACCAAAAAATTATTCAAAATCACTTAGAGAAGATGACAAATAATGATATTAATTCTTCAACTAGCTGCCTTATTTGCTTAATGTCACAAACTAATTTTGGAAACTTACCAACACTCTTATGTGCAGGTATATCTTCTGAGTCACAAGGAGACAGATGGAGTGTAGGACTACTTGAAAATGGAATCGTTAAGGATCTACAAAAAGGCAGGGCACAACCAGGACATCTTCTGAAGTTTTTATTAGAAACTATCTGGATTGTAATAAGAAGAGCGATTCAAACCAATGTACAACTACAGTACATTGGTGTGATCAAACTCTAAACAAACACCTAACTAAGGGCGGGGAGATATCACAAGTATCACCTACCCTTTTTCCTTTGCTAGCGATGATGATACCAATGACATCGAAACTAGAAGTTTGTAATCTAAAATAGGACACAACAAGAGACTGGCTTCTCAGCCTAACTATTGGACACATAGGGTCTAACTATAAAGACATTATGTCTCACACTAGTTGTAACCTCTGCTTAAATCTTTAATCCAAATTTCACTTTTATCTTCAAAAAAAAAAAAAAAAAAAAAAGACAGCCCTGGGCAAACAACCAAATCAAGAATGTATTGCCAAGGGTAGTATCCTAAGCAAATACATTAAAAACTAAAGTCTTCCACAAAAGAACATCCAACGGTAACAGATTGCAGATATCCAAGGTCAAACATTTCATAGAGCTAAATACATTAATTACTCAATTCCTTTTATCCTACCTTGCATCTCAACATGTAAGGATCTGTGGCGCAATGGTAGCACATCTGACTCCAGATCAGAAGGTTGCGTGTTCTACAATATTTTTCTTCTTTCCAAAAAAATATTTTTTTTAAATGAAAGAAAATAGATTCATTACCAACAACTGAGATACAAACACAGACAGCCCTGGGCAAACAACCAAATTAAGAATCTGATTGTATTGCCAAGGGTAGTATCCTAAGCAAATACAATAAAAACTAAAGTCTCTCACAAAAAGAGCATCCAACGGTAACAGATTACAGATATCCATGGTCAAACATCTCTTAGGGCAAAATACATTAATTACTCTTATTCTTTTTCTCCTACCTTACATCTCAAGAAGGCATAGGAGGAAAGAAATGGAGTAGGACTCTGATTCTTCAGAGTCCAAAATCCGAAGTAATCATTAATTTTGTTCAACTAGCTTGTTATAATCCATTACACAGAAAAAAGGCATACTAATAAGGTTTTTATTAAAACTTCCGGCCAATGGTCTGTCTAATGTACCATCCACGAAACATCTTCCTTAATATTCCTTTGATAACCCAAAATACTGATAAAAGGCCATGACTTACTCTTTATTATGTCAATAATCAGCATCATATGGTTTGCAAGATGAGAAATATAAGGGAAAAAGGTAGAAAGAAGACAAATTTAGAGAAAGAAATAAAGAAAGCATAAATGTGTAAACTTCAGTTATATGGACTAGACAAGCAAAGCCAATAAAAGGATAGAACCTTGACCTCAATTTCTTCCAAATTAGGTTGCTGAGTGTGTATTGCTTCCGACAGTGGGAGTGAAATCATTTCTTCAGTACAATGAATAACCTATGATATGATGAAGCATTAGATCTTAATTTTATAATAATAGTGAAGATAGAGCTAGCTAGAGATTTTCTTGTTGATCAACCAACACAATACAAGAGAGAACTTCTCATCAGTAAGCAAAGGGAACAACAGAACAGCTGACTTAATGAATGTAATACAGTTAGAATTCACCTTAAGAAACTCGCCATCCAACTCTTTTAGAAGCTTTTGTATCTGCAATTTAAAAGACAGTTTTGTTGCAAATTTGTTATTTGAGGTTATGTGAGGACTTTGAGTCCTTTAAAATATGATCAAACTAGGAAAGTACAGAAACATGACTGTTATTCAAGTGGAAGAATCTCGGAGACGTTAGTGATTGGTAATGACACTGCATAGGTTGGCCTTCGGTGATACATATCCTATCCATAACAAGGTGGCCAATCCAGTGAACAAAAAAGAGCTAACAATGGGAAGTAATTGCAGCTTATCCCTATGCAAATATGACATAACCCTACTTGCGATTCAGGACTGGAGGGTCCTATATAACCCAGCTATCCAGCTAAAACTGATGAGGCAATCAATATTGGTATTGACTGATCCTTAAACAACACCAACTAAAAGTTATCACAATCATTTATAGCTGACTTCAACTGCATATGAAAAATAAAAGTTTGACACTAGTTATCACTTATCATAGGCATGAGAGATGAAAATATGCAAACGCAACAGTAGCATTACCTTGTGAGTCTCTGTTACTTCAAAACCCAACAGCAATAAAGCCTGCAGCCAAAGCACAGGATTGAAGTTGGCCATACATCCAAATTATCTGAAGACATGAAATTAGGTGGAGATAATACATCTAATTATGTCCCGAGAATAATATTTTGAAAATCAGATCATCTCTTGAACTATAGGGGTGGTTTAGTTGAATCAGATTTATCAATATGCATGCGGTGGGATTAGACTGAAAGATGTTAAATAAACCAATGTGCTGAACAGAAAGACAACAAAAAAGTTTTAAAAAAAATTGCGTTCTAATTTACAAGGACCAAAAATCATATTATGGATCACAGGATTTTTCTTCTGAAAATTATAAGAAAAAAATCAATAAATATAACCAATATACTTCTATTTTTCTTATCCATATGCTTTTCACCTACACACCAAATACTACATTTTGTGAGCATTGAATATTACATAAAATATATTCTTCACCTCATACATTTTCTTTTAAAAATGGGTCAACCTTAACAATGAGACTTCATGTGCCTTAACAATCCTTCATCATATTCTGGACACCACAGCAAAGTAGACTATAAAAACCATGTTTGGAAGAAAGACAAAAAATAGGTAAGAATGTAAATTTCCTAACAAAAATTTAAATTCCCTTTGAGAATCTCAGGTAAACAATGATCTTAATTGATTAAAAATGAGAAACAAAAAGATACAATTGAAGTACAGACTGCACAAGATAACTGTGATGTTCTCAAGGCTATTTGGCCTTAAAGACTATAGGCCCTTTAAATTTGTTAAAGTAGGGCTTAAGGAACCCCAAAGAACATTCATATTTTCAAAAAAGAAACAACAATAAGGAGCTCCATCTAGTTGCAAGTAGAGGGAAATGAAGGGAAGTTTAATTAGTTACAAAAAGAAAAATGAAGACTTCCGTACTCATTACTGTATAACTCATTTAAAAGCCCTCCAAATATGGAAATTTAACCTATTGAACATATTTCTTTTTTCCTATTGAAGCATCAGAACATATTTGAAGTGAAAATCAAATACTGGATTTGGAAGTTTTCAAGTGAGTGAGACAGTCATTGCTGCTCATGGTTAGACAAGCTTCCAGTTCAGATTGTCACCATTCCATTTTGGAGTTGATTCACTTAGAATAGATTCAATAGAAATTGAAAATTTATCAGTGGATCATAAATTGGACTCTAGATTCCAAATTACCCTCCTGAATTCCACCCCCCAACTCATGCACCTTAGTATCTCTGTTCCCAACTCTCTCCCCCCCCCCCCCTTCTCCTCACCATCATTTATGGTTTCAATCGTGCCTCTAACCGTATTAGCCTTTGGGAGGACATCTGGTCCATCTCATCCACCACCTCCGATCTCCCTTTGGGTCTTAGTGGGTACTTCAATATCATCCAATACTCTCATGAGCATGTGGGTGGTACCCCGTCGGACCCCACTGCAGTTGAGATTTCAACTCTTGTATTGAGGACTCCGGTATCTAAGATCTTCGTTGGTCTTTCCACTGCCTTACTTGGCACAATCGCCGTTCTGGTCTTGCTAAAATTGCTTCCAAACTTGATCAATTCCTCTCGAATGCCTCTGACTTTCTTCCTTTCCCGCCTCCTATGCTTTTTTCCCTCACTTGGGTCTCTCTAATCATTCTCCCTGTCTCATCCACCTCTTCCCCCTCCTCCTCCTTTGGCCCTAAGCCTTTCAAATTCTTTGATATGTGGTCTTCGAACCCTTCTTTTATCTCAACTGTCAAAGAAGTTGGTCAAAACTTGTCCATTGTCACCCTCTTCCTCTCATTGCCTTTGCTCATAAGCTTTGCAACTCCAAGGAAGCCCTCTGCTCCAGGAACTCTTCCTCTTTTGGCAACATCCCCTCTCGGGTCTCCTCCTGTCGCTCGGACCTCCAGAGAACCTAGCTCCTCCTCCAAAGTGACCATTCCAACCCCTCCCTTGTCGACTAGGAAAAAGCCCTCTCCTCTAATCTCTCTTCCCTTCTCTCCCTTGAGGAAAGTTTCCTTCGCCAGAAAGCCAGAATCAAATGGCTTGAGCTTGGAGACTCTAATTTTGCCTATTTCCCTTGATCCCTCAAAGCCCATAACAATCTCAACTCCATTCCTACCCTTCTCACTAGTAATGGTACCTGGATCTCTGGACCCCCCTAGTATCAAGGTTGAGGTTACCTCCTTCTTTGCCAATCTTCTCTCCCCTTCTTTCCTTCCTCCCCGCTCTCCTCTCCCTCCCAATCTCCTCAATAAGTTCATTGATCCATCTTCCTTCTCTTCCCTTTGTGCTATCCCCTTTCTTGAAGAGATCCTCATTGCTATCCGATCCCACAAAACCAATCAAGCCCCTGGTCCGGATGGTTTTAGCATGGGTTTCTTCCTTGCCACTTAAGACTTCATTAAGCACAATCTTGTTCATGATGTTCGTAGTTTCTTTTTTAACCCTTCCCAGCTTTCCTCCATCAATCAAACTTTCATTTGTCTCATTCCTAAGAAGCAAGAAGCCTCCTCTCTCTCTGATTTTCGCCCTATATCTCTCTGTAATCTCCTTTACAAATTCATCTCTAAAGTCTTAGCGAAGAGGCTAAAAAAGGTTATGCCTTCTCTTGTGAGGTCGAATCAATCTGTTTTTATCTTTGGCCATAGCATAGCGGACAATATCCTCCTTTGTGCAAAAATTGTTTGTGGATTTGATAGATCCTCCCATTCTCCGGCCGCTCTTCTCAAGGTTGACCTCCATAAAGCATTTGACTCTATTCGCTGGGACTTTATCAACAATGTTCTCTCCTCCATGGGTTTCCCTCCTCCTTTCATCCATTGGATTGAGATTTGTATCTCCACCCCCCGCTTCTCCATTATCACTATTGGGTCCTTGGTTGGATTCTTTGCTTCTCGTGTTGGCATCCGCCAAGGTTCCTGTTGGGAAATGCCATGTCAGCATTTGCCACATCAGCCTCTATTGGTTTTGATGATAATAAGCATGAATTACTAATGGCTATATTGAGTTATGATGTTTTAGTTCAAGATGAGAACAAGTGGACCAACTCCAAGTCAAAGCCATATGCTCAAGTCAAAGCCAAGATCATGCCAAGATGGACAAGAAATCTAAGTCAAGATGACCATGCCAAGATGGACATGAAGATCGTTGCACAAAATCAAGTCGAAGATCAAGACTTAGGCTGAATTAGGGCTTAGGAGACTCTCGCATACACATTCATGTAAATGCATCAATTATATGTAATTCATATTACTAGAGTGACCTAGGACATGTTAGTGAGGTGTACAATGCTTAGGGTTGACCAAAAAGTCCAAAAACCCAAGCCATGTCCGAGCCCCAACTTAATTCAGCAAAACAGGGCTCAGACGGATGACCGTTTGGGTAGACGGATGCCCGTCTGGTTTAGCATTTCTGTGTTTTCAATCACCCGAAGAAGGCGGGGGACGGATTCCGTCGGGCGGCAGTTGGACGCTGACTGCCCCGACTAAGCCATAACGACTAGTTTGCAACGGCTCTTTTCTGAGACGGATGACTGTCTGCCCAGACGGAATTCCGTCTGGTGTAAAAACAGCCTATAACGGCTAGTTTAACGGCTCTTTTCAGATGGATGACCGTTTGACCAGACGGACGTCCGTCTCGGCTGAAAAGTGGACTTAAAATGTGTCCATTTTCTATCCGTTAGGGATTGGGTTTTGGCACTCAAAGGTGCTCTATATAAACCCAATTCACCTCATTTGAGAGCTACAATACTCACTATTGATCACCCACTCCCCAAGTGATCCTAAGCTCTCAAATTGCAAGAAAGCTTTGTGCTTTGCCTCTTATCCTCTCCCAACCTTGAAGAAATATACCAAGGTGTTTCTAAGCTTATGGAAAGCCCAAGCTTGAGGTGATTGAAGGCATCGGTGGTGCATACATTTCCATTTGAGCATACAACTCACATTGCATCACATTCACACAAGAGGTACAGTGTCACACCTCTTGTAAGGTAACATCCTTCCTTTGTAACTGTTTCAATTCTAGTCTAGGTTGGTAGATTAGAATTGGTCTTTGGGTGCTCTTGCCCATAAACAAAGATTGTTAAGGGGTGCTCTTGCCCTGCTTGCTAAACAAAGATTGTAAAGGGTTCTCTTGCCCCGCAACAAAGATTATTGTAAGGGTTTGATCTCTACCCATTGTATTGAAAGAGAATCAATAGTGGAATACTCTCTTGAGGCCAAGAGAGGAGTGGACGTAGACTTGTATAGTCGAACCACTATAAATCCCGTGTTGTGGTTGCTTGTATTGTTTAGTTTCATTTGAATTTTCAATTTACTGTGTATTTCCGTACAAACCAAAAAACCCGCCGGGGCGCCGGTCCCAAGCCGGGAAAGGAGGAGGGTTGGGCGCGAGCGGCAGCCGGCACCGGAAAAATCTAGCCAAACCTTTTCATGGATTCGACCTTATATGATAAAAGTATGCTAGGGCGTCCCCAACAAAAGAAGCGACGCGCACACTATGGCCCGGGTGTAGTGATAAGTGGGCAAGGGTTAGCTAGGGCGCCCCGAGCGACGCGTCGCACGGCGCCCGGATGCGGTGATAAGAGGCAAGGGTTCCCGCGCCGTGGACTAGTGCGGGTAAAGAAGCTAGTCCATAAGCGTAGGATTAGATTGGCATCTTGGAACATAGGATCTTTAACTGGTAAGAGCTTAGAATTGATTGATGTTATGAGGAGAAGAAGGATTAATGTAGCTTGCATCCAAGAGACTAGATGGAGGGGTAAAAAGCCAAAGAGTTGGATGACTTTAAACTTTGGTATCGGGATAAAACAAATAAAAATGGAGTGGGTATAATAGTGGATGAAGATTTAAAAAATGATGTGGTGGATGTTAAAAGAGTGGGTGATAGGATTATTGCTATCAAGCTGGTAATGGAGAAAAAATGCATAAATATAATTTGTGCATATGCACCTCAAGTAGGATTAGACGAAAGTCTAAAGCTAGAATTTTGGGAAAGTATGGATGGATTAATGCAAGGAATTCGTCAAGGAGAAAAGATTATCATAGGAGGTGATTTAAATGGACATATTGGAAAAGATCAAAGAGGATATGAGAGTGTTCATGGAGGATATGGTTTTGGAGAAAGGAATGAGGAGGGGATTTCAATTTTGGATTTTGCTACGCTTTTGATCTATCTATATTAAATACTTACTTCAAAAAGAGAGATGAACATTTAATTACTTTCAAAAGTGGACAGCATAGAAGCCAAATAGATTTCTTCCTAACTAGAAGGACTGATAGATTGTTGTGCAAGGATTGCAAGGTGATACCGGGGAAAGCTTAACCGCACAACATAGACTTGTGGTCTTGGATATGTGCTTAGTCCCAAGAACACATAAAGGTCCAAGGTAAACCATCCCGAATAAGATGGTGGAATTTGAAAGGAGAGTACTCTAAATCCTTCATTAATGAAGTAGTCAAACAAGGAAAATGGGATTTTAAAGGGGATACCAATGCAATGTGGAATGAGATGGCTATGTGTATTAAGAAGGTGGCTAAAGATGTTCTAGGTGAATCAAAAGGAAAGACTCATTCTTATGAGAGACGTGGTGGTGGGATAGTGAGGTTCAAGTTGCCATTAGGAATAAAAAGCTAGTTTTAAGGCATGGCAAAGAACTAAAGATGTTGAGGATCTTCATAGGTATAGGTTGGATAGAAATGAAGCTAAGAAAATTGCAGGAAAAGCAAGGGAAAGGAAATATGAAGAGTTGTATAATAAATTGGGCACAAAGGAAGGGGAAAAATCTATTTATAAGATAGCTAAGATGAGGGATAGGAAGAGTAGAGATCTTGACCATGTTAGATGTATTAAAAATGGAGATGGTAAAGTATTAGTTTGTGAGGAGGATATTAAGAAAAGATGGGAAACCTATTCTCTAGTTTACTAAATGAGCATCTTCAAGCACTTATGTTTCGGACGATTACACTTTCACCAAGGCACCAAGGTCCGAACTATATACGTAGAATTTCGATGTCCGAAGTAAAAGAAGCTAAGGAGGATGAAACTCGCAAGACACAAGGTCCGATGAAATCCCAATTGAAGTATGGAAGAGCTAGGAACCCATGGACTAGTTTGGTTGACTAAGTTGTTTAATAAGATTATGAGCACAGGAAAATGCCGATGATTGGAGGAGAAGTGTTATGGTTCCAATTACAAAAATAAAGGAGATATTCAAAGTTGTAATAACTATAGGGGCATTAAATTGATGAGCCATACGATGAAATTATGGGAGAGAATAATTGAAACCCGTTGAGACACTTAACTACAGCTACGGAGAACCAATTTGGGTTTATGCCAGGAAGATCTACAACGGATGCTATTTACTTAATTAGGAGACTTATGGAAAGGTATAGAGAATGTAGGAAAGATCTTCATATGGTATTTATCGACCTAGAAAAAGCTATGATAGAGTCCCTAGAGCGTTAATTTGGCAAGTACTAGAGAAAAGAAGTGTTGCAAGTAAATATATAGATATAGTTAAGGATATGTATGATGGTTCGGTGACTAGTGTTAGAACAGTGGGGGACAAAGTAATGAATTCCCGATAACAGCACATCAAGGGTCAACTTTAAGCCCATATCTATTTGCACCGGTAATGGATGAATTAACCAAAGACATTCAAGATGAGGTCCCCTGGTGTATGCTTGCGAATGATATTGTGTTGATTGATGAGACCCAAGTGGGGATTAATACCAAATTAAAATCATGGAGATTAGCTTTGGAATCAAAAGGCTTTAAACTTAGTAGATCAAGACGAATATTTAGTTTGTAACTTTAGTCATGATCGGCCAGATGATGAGGTGGTGATACTGACGATAAAGAGATTTCTCGAGTGATTGTTTTAGGTACCTAGGTTCAATCATAAGTAAAAGAGGTGATTTGGAAGATGAGGTTTCCCAAATAATTAAAATAGGTGGATGAAGTGGAGAGGTCGTCGGGTCTTATGTGATCGCGTATTCCATTAAAGCAAAGGAAAATTTATAGGACCTGCACCAACATGATGACGGCAGTGTTGTAAAAGAATCATATAGATAAACCGAGCAGAAATGAGGATGCTAAGATGGATGAGTGGCAAAACTAGGATGGATAAGATAAGAAACGATCATATTAGAGTGGGAGCCCCATAAGTGATAAGCTAAGAAAGTCGTAGGTGGCACGCCACGCAACGGAGACCTATAAATCTCGACGGAGAAGTGATATAATCCATATTGAAGGAACTAGAAGAGCTAGGGGTAGACCTAAGATAACCTTAGGAGAAGTGGTGAGAAAGGATATGTATAGCTTAGGCCTTGTATCTAGCATGGCCTCGAATAGAACTGATTGGAGGGCAAGAATCCATGTAGCCGATCCCATTTAGTTGGGACAAGGCTTATTGTTGTTGTTGTTGTTCCGTACAAACCGAAAAATTGGGACAATCCACTAGTTGCAACCTAATCACCCCCCTCTAGGTTGCACCAACAGTTCCCTCTTTCCCTACCTCTTCTCCTTAGTCGTGGAGGCTTTCTCTTGTATTCTCCAAACCAACACTGATTAACTCCTCATCTCTCCTATTCCCAAATGTAAATCCCTAAATCTTACCCATCTCGCTTTCATTGATGATCTTATGATCTTCTCTAAAGTTGATCACATGTCCATCTCTCCCTTCCTTTCAGCCCTCTCTTTATTTGAATCTCTCTCAGGCCTCCGGGTCAACCTCGATAAATTTTTCCTTTTTTCTCTCGGTGTCTCTGATCAATTGTGAGCCTCCCTTCTCCAGCTCTCGGGGTTCAAATCTGGCTCCTTTCTCGTTACCTACCTTAGCCTTCCGCTTATTCCCGGTAGGCTCACTTGCAATCATTGCCTTCCCATGCTTGATCATATTCGTAAGAAGCTTCAACTTTGGAAATGCAAACTCCTCTCCTTTGCCGGTAAAGTGGTTCTCATCCGCTCAATCCTTCAATCCTCCTATCTCTATTGGTGTGGTATCTTTTCTATCCCAAAATCAATTGTCAATGCTATAGAGCCTTGTTCTCTGCTTTCCTTTAGAAAGTGCATGAAGCCTCGCGCTTCATCCACCCTATTGGTTGGTCAACCATCTGTCGCCCAACCTTTGAAGGTGGCCTCAACATTTGTCGGATCTCTGATGTTAACATGGCCTGCCTTCTCAAGCTTATCTGAAAAATTGCTTCAAAGTAAGACTCCATCTGGGTCTACTCTCACCTTCTCCAGTCGTATTCCTTCTAGGCAATCCCCATGCCCTCAAACCCTTCATGGGTTTGGAGGAAAATTCTCTTGTTGCATCCCCGTGCTCTCTCCGCTATCTCCATCTCTGTCTCCACTGGCTCCTACACTTCCTTTTGGCTTGACCCATGGCATCCGATGGGTATTTTCTTTTCCTTTTTTGGTCCTTAATCAATTTATGATACCTGCATCCCCAAATCCACCCCCTATCCACCTTTATTTTCGATGGTTCTAGGACCCCCACTCCCCTCCCCATTCTCACACAGGTTTGGGACTCTCCCTCCCCCCTCCAGCTTTCCCTGTGACATTACCATTTGGCTTCCTTCCCCTACCAAAACCTTCTCCATCTTTTCAGCCTGGAACCTTCTCTGTGACCACAACCCTATCATTCCTTATTGGTCGCCATATCCCTGTTAACCCAAACTGCATCCTTTGTTGGCATGGTTCAGAGGATATTGATCACATTTTCTTTTCTTGCCCTTTTTCCGGATCTATTTAAGAAAAAAAAAACCTATCTTCCATTTGGCCCCGTTCGAGGACTTCTTTTGGCTTCGCTAGTGACTGGTCTTGGATTTTGAGAAACTTTTTAGGCTCTTCTATTTGTGATCAGGTTGGTAAGCTCGTGTTCTGTGCCACTATACACCATCTTTGGTGGGAGCGTAATCTTTGAAGATGGACTTACAAATCCCGCTCTAAAGACTTAATTTGGAACGCCATCTATTTTGATGTATCCTCTAGACTCGTAGCTTCTCCCCACATCCTGATTGATGACACCCCAAGGAACAAGCTTATTGTTTTCTCCTGGGGTCTAAACTCTTCTTTGCGGTCTTCCTTCTAAAAACCGTTTGTTCTTGTTTCTCTTTCGTTTAATTTAATTATTTATTCATCCAAAAAAAAAAATTATACATTATTTCAGAAAGAACCAAACTATAAGAGAATACCATCATAAGATTTGGATCAAAATGCTTGAGACTTAATAATAATAATGAATGTTGTCATGAATTAAAGATTTTTAACTGAAGTAGCTACAAGAATCAAATAAGCACACATAGAAAGATCTATATGAGTTTGGATTCTGTCATTGGATGACTCTCCTAATGAGTGTCCAATGAGTCATAGGATTCAGCCACATGTAATATATAATCCAAGGGTTTTGGTAAATCCAATGAGTGCCTTGGATTAGAATATTACACGTGGCTAAATCCTATAACTCATTGGACATTCGACATTCGTCAGGAGATTCCATCTAAGGAGAGGAGCCAAATAGGAGTTATATGGACAACAAAAGAATAAGAAACAAATAAAGAACAAAGTATTTAAGTAAAGAAGAGAACAAAAATTTCATGTTTAATGATTGGTGCAGAACTAACAAAGAACTTACAGGTGGACCATAAATAGGATCATCAGCATTTAAAGGAGCAAACTTCGATTCTTCAATTAGCTCACTCGGAACTCCTGTAGTTTCACGTACAAATGATTAACTCAAAAGCAACACTATTGGATTCAGTAATTTGACATATAAGGGAGCTGGAACATGGTCCAAGATGGTTACTTTCACACACAACATACGTGAAACAGTACGACATGACTGAAACTGGACTAGGGCTAAGAGTGCAAGGCCCTTGATCATTCTAATTAGATTTTGTACTACATGAGATTAGAGTTTGGATTTAAATTTCTGTGGGTATCTTACTATACCAGTGGATAATTTAACGAGAAACATCCAAACCAAATGAATCAAAATGGAACACAGAATCAACTACTTCTATACTTCTATCAGAACCCGTTACATATAACAATTCAAAAGGCAGAGCAAGAGAAGCAGAAGAAAGAAAAGTTTACCATCAGAAGACGCTTTAGCGAGGTGCTCAAGCTTGAGGTGATAGACGCCCTCTGCTGAAGAAAATGCCCAACCCTGCGAAAATCCAGAACCATTGGCGGACAATGTTGGTATGCAGAGACGAAAGTGACTAGAAGGAAAATTTGGAGAGCAGCCAAAGCAGAAGTAGCTTCGCAGGCTGAGTAGAGTAGAAGCCATTACTGTGAGCTTCCCTTTTTATCTTATCCACGCTAAGCCCTTGTACTGATAAAAGATTGGGAGCCATATAAACCATAATAATTGGCCTTCTTCTTGCATTAAATTACCGAAATGTCCATTTCAACAGCCTAGATTGACGGGAACTTAACATATGCCCTCAAGCCTCAAGTCTCAAGTCTCAAGCCTCATACGACGGTGGGTAATTTTTTGTGGAGAGACAAATGGAGGGTTCTGGGAGTGGCAGTGAAGAGAAATCAAAACAGGGTTTGGAGGGAACAGGCTTGAATCTACCAGTCAATCGCTATGGAAACCTGAAAAGTGCTACAAGTGATGAGAATTTCAGGGAGATTCTGCAAAATATCAGATCCTCCAAGAATCCAGTAAGTGATTTCTTGATGATCCCCTCGTTTAGTTTTTACCTATTTCGTTTTCATTTTCGTGTCTATCCTTGTCAAGACAGAGTTAGAAAAATATAACGAGCTGAAACGGAAAAATGGAGGGCATATTGAATGGTTCTTCCTTCATTTGACTGGTAGCTGGTCCTTGGTTTAGTTTTCTTGCTGAAAACTTTTGGTTTTGGCAATGGGTATCTTTTTCCTTTTCCCAGATGAAACGGAGCTAATATTATTTCTGAAAATGTGTTTGCAGGCAGTAATCAATTATGGAGCATCATGGTATGTAATAGTTTGACTTGCTTCCCTGTCCTTTTTGTCTTGTTGTTTACTTTTCGCATATTTATTCACAAGTAGTTTGACACATACATGTACATATAGGTGAATTTATGAACTGTTGTTTATTCCACTAATTTATGGTTCTTCTGAGAGTGATGAAGACACAATTCTTGTTCTAAAATTGAGTTAGGGCAACTGCTATTTGCTACCAGAGAGGACTGTAATTTTTTTTCTTTCTTTTTTGATGAATAAAATATAATGTGTTAGATGATACAGCTTTAGGGAAAATAACATGGTAAGTGTACTGCATGTTATATGTTCTGATGCTACTCTATATGAATGAAATGGCCTATTTAAATGATTGAAACGTTGTGCATTTTCTCTAATACCCTATAATATGCAATAATTGTTTTCATCAATTGGATAGTTATCAGCTTTTTTAGATTTTTTTTCTTACAGCTTAGATTGCCACCAAGTGAGTTAGCCTGTCACATCAAAGCATGGTGAATTAGCTCTTCAAAAAGCCATCCCCATTTTTTACTTCTCCAATCACTCTAAACTCGTACAGGCCTTCTTTGTCTGGTATCCTAGAAAACCTAACATTCTTGTTTTTATTTGTTTCTAATTTCATGGTGGGTATTTGAGGGGTAAAATGTTTTTAAATTAGCTCTATATTACCTTGTACCCTAGTCCAAGTAAAGGAGGAGGGTTGGTGCATCAAGTCGGGAGGGTTGGTGCATCAAGTCGGGAGGGTTGGTGCATCAAGTCGGTAGCCATCACTAGGAAAGGGGGGGGGGGAACCCAGCCAAATCCTTTTTTACATGGATTCGACAACCTTACATGATCTAGTATGGCCTCAAATAGAGCTGATTGGAAGGCAAGGATCCATGTAGCCTCCCCATTTTGTTGGGAAAATGCTTCTTGTTGTTGTCGTTGTTGTGTGTGTGTGTGTACATACATATTATGACAATGAAAAAGTAATAGAATGAACTGTGGGTGTAGCACACGCATGTGACTTGTAAGTCTTTACTATGCATTTTCAAAGGATTTTTGGTCTTTGGAGAAAAGTGTGGATTCTATGGGGTAAGTGTTCAAATCACCATATTTTTTAAAATAATCCTAAGAACTTGGATTTTCTTCTCAGATTACATCTTGGGACTAGGCTAAGGCTAGTCTTTGTCCATTCATGGACAATGCCTTGCCAACTGGTTCGTGCAACTGACTGGTTGGCATACTTGTATGCATGCGTTGCCTTCATCAAGCCACCTTGCTTGTGTGCCAGTCACTCGCACATGTTCTACCTCCTGATCACAAATGGCAGCGACTGCATATGCCTAGTGGATGAAATAAAATTCCACCATACATGATTTGTTACTAGGACTAGAGAACATCAAAGAAATGAACTAAAAATATATCTCAAATCTGTAAGGTTTCATGATACAGAAACAATGCGATATTTAAGAAAGCTAATCAAATCAACACTGACTACAATCAAACTAAGGAAGAGTGAAGTTATGGCCTGATAGAAGGTATGACTAACTGACTAGGAGAAAAATAACTTTTCAGAGATTACATAGATAATGTTTGTTTGGAGGGGAATGGAGTGGGATAGTTTCTATAATGGGGTGGAACAACAGTTGAAGGGAAGGAAGAGAAGTGAAGGTGATGCAGAATTGGCAGCATATACAAAAAAAAGAGAAAAGCCCAATGGTAAGCCCATCAAAGCCTAAGGATATGATCCAAAACAGCCCATGGCTTGCAAGGGCTAGGACTGTTGTAGTGGGATAAAATGAGCCCATGGTTTCATGGGCTTGGATTACTTTAGTGGGAGAATATCAGCCCACTATTTTGAACTAAGCCCCAGTCTAGCTTTGAAAAGTCAACAAAAGGAGCTAGTAGGTGGTGTTGGTTAGTGGTGGGGTGTAGTAGGTGGATGTTTCCATTATTGTTTTGACTAGTGGTGTTGGGTAGTAGTTGGATGTTTCCATTATTGTTTTGACTAGTGGTTTTGGGTAGTAGTTGGATGTTTCCATTAATGTTTGTAGTAGGTTGTGTTAGCTAGTGGTTAGATGTTACCATTAATGTTTATTTCTCTTTAGAATGCTATATAAAGAGACTTATGTAAGTGGTGAAGATACAACTCATGAATTGAAATCAAATTGCTTGCTAGCATTCCTCCTCTTTGGAGAACCCTTGTGTTTGATCAAGGTAGGTTGGTGTTCGATCCAATCGATCCACCTTGCGGTGTGAAGCCCGGGTGTTACATGTTACATTGTTATTGTCACTTTCTTCATTATAGTTCTGCCCCTATTTGAAGATCTATTCAGCCCGTTTCGTTATATGTTATTATCCTTATAATACCATTCTAGTTTCAACCCTCTTTCCCATCTAAACTCTGTTTCACCTTAAGTCCATCAAATTTGCAATTGATTCCTTGTGAAAAGGTCCTATTTGGATACTATTTTGATCAATCAAATTCGGTATCTACATTAGAAGGGAGATCCACTGTAGCATCCTACCCAATGCCATTTAGATGTGTGGGAAGGGAATCTGTGTGAGAGACAAAAGAGAGTAATAGGGTGGATGCCAGTAAAAGGGAAGGAAGGGAAGTGAAGGGAGATCCAGTGTAGTTTCCCACTCCATGTCATTTGGGTGGGTGGCAAGGAACCTCAAAGAGACTTGCTCATCAAAACCCTTACATATCTTCCTCTCTTTTCTAGCCACGCCATTGTAAATGACCACCATCATCTGATCCTGTCAGTGGGCTCCAAATCCATCTGAGCTTGAGCTCTTAGAGAGAGTAGTGATTGACAGTCATCTCCACCTCTGCTCTGTGAAAATGACTGGAGTCTTTGTCGTAAATCTCAAGGTGAGAATCATGTAGCGGATAAACGGGAGAAAGACCAGACAGAAATGTTTGCTTCTCTGAAGAGGGGGGAGTGGAGGGGGTTGGGCTATTTGTAGATTTGGTCTGTTTTTAAACTGCTCCAGAGTTCAGATGTATTGAGATTCAAACCTTCCATATGCACTGAGCAGTCTTCGATCCTTCAATAACCCATGGACCAAATGCTCATCACTTTAAGATAATGTTCTGAAGCATTTCCATTTTAGTGTTTGTGGTCTCCTCCAGTCGTGTTAGGGTTTGGAGGAACATAAATGGCCAGGGAGATATAGTGTTAAGGTGGATCATAAAAATGATTTAAACCTGGTAGGGCTTATCAAATATATTAGCTAACATCAGGGTCAACTGAATTTACACTGTTCTAAGTTCCAATGCATTTTAGGTTAAAGAGACTGATAGTTGTTTGCATCGGATTAAGTGCCATAGATGTGCATTTGAACAGTTCTTTTCTTGCTTCTAGCAGATGCCAATGGAGTTGCTTATGCTTTCATGAAGTTTATTTTCAAAGGTTAATAAGTCTTTACAGAACTAATCCATGGAATAGATTGTGATCTCGTCACTTGGTTGGTGTCTTTGTTGTCAAAGACTACTGTCAAAATTAACCACATGTTTTCCGCAAAATCCGATCAGTTTTTGTGGTGTTTTGAAGAGGGTTGGGTGGGAGAAACAGGGTGCCAACAAGGAGGAGACATGAAAAGCATTGGGACCAGCATCCCTAGGCCATTTTGACCAATGACCAAACAACCTTTAGAGAAAGCCTTTCAGTTTTCCTTTACCCTTCATCCCCCCCCCCTTCCCACCCCACCCCAAAAAAAAGGGGAAAAAATGAAAGAAGAGAAACCTAAACCCCAAGCAAAAATGGTGATTGAGGAAATCAAACCCCTGAACCACGAAACGCATGACTGAGCTATACAGTAACTTGGTTAAAACATAACTTCAGTTCACTGAATAACGTACTAAATTGCATGACTTATTTAGGGACTTGTAAATTCCAGTTCCTACTCACAATATAATTATCCCATTCCCACCAGGAAACATAGAATATAGTTTAGAAAAGGACTCATCCACACCGACGAAAACTATGGAAAGAAAAATCTGTCCCACGAATGGAACAAACTTGCCTGGGATCTGGTGTGTGTTAGGGGTTGTTAAGCCCTTGTATGCACATAGTCATGCACGTATTTTCTGTGCATCCATCATTTATTCCCTGTATCTCAAGACACTTCTTATGTCCCAGGAGGACTAACCTCAACTTTTGTCCTTCCTCGTACTAGTTTTGTTGACTGATACACTTAAATCCCTCAGGGATGAAATACATCTTCATCTTCATATAACCTTGTTTAAAAATATTCACATTGTAGTATTATTTCTAGCATATAGATATAGGGACCTGCCAATATGACCTTCTAGGAATGTAAAGTGATAAGCTGTTCAACTGTTGGGCACTCTTTTGTCTGGTTCTGAGAATTCTTGCTATCTGACTTTCTCCTGCTATCCATTTGTTTTGCAACAAGGTCCGTGTTCAACAAAATTTATAGCGGTAGAAGCTGAAACCAGAATCAGAGCCCTTGAGAAAATAATTGTGTTCTGATGCTGAAACCAACATCACAGCCCTTAAGACAATAACTATGTTCTTTCTCATGATCTACATCTCCATGGTATTGTTGGTTTCTCTTATAAATGCCTCAAGATTTTCTGCGACCTTTGGGTTGATGTAGAGTCTTAGCATCTTGGGGCTGAAGCTTTCCAAACACACAATAAAGGGGGTCATCATTGTCCAAACCTTTGGCTTTTTTGCTTATAGTAGCCATTGTCCAATTCAAGCGCGTTCCTTCATGCTGGAAGCTGAGGTGCTTACCATCACTCCAGATGCTGACCATTTATTTAAAAGATGCATTTGCAATCAAAACTTTTTTTTAAAGTAAATACTTAATCATCCTAGTGTTCATAAAGGCATCAAAGAAGTCCATTTATTATACTTGTTCATAAGTGAGTGCCTTGTGTTTGACTATTTAACTACTTTAAAAATTTTATCTATAGTAAAGTACCTTTGTTTATCTAGTTAAGAGAATATAAGATCATATAATGTGAATCAAAATCATGTCCTAATGGACTACTTGTATCCCTGGTTTAGGGAATCACTTAGTGCCTTTCATGGACTAATATTCATGAAATCTCTTGCTGTTAGATATCTAATAACTACTCTCGTTTTTATTAGGACATTTTGATGTTAATGTTATAGTTCAATAAGGTGGGATTTCAGTTCAACGTGATTTTGTTCTGCACCTTGTGCTTCTATCAGTTATGTCCCCAAAAAAATTCTCCTTATCTTACCAATATATTTAAATCCTAATGAGGCTGTTCTTGTTCACTTGTTCCTAATTTCTTTAAAAAACTTGTGCTGGATAATATCAAGCTAGTCAATGCCATTTTCTACATGATATAGGCTTAAGGATCAGGTACTCTGGTCAAAAGTAGTTACTTAAATAGCGACGTGACCCAATCTAATTTACCCCCACAAGTTGCCACGGACTACCAAAAACTGATTCAAGCATTCATCTATGGTGAATAATCCTTGGTCTATTGCTAGCTGTTCACAATGGCCTTGGACTTTTTCCAGTCTTGTGCCTATGCACTGCCTGCCGTGGAGTGTTCATCGTTTGCTTTTTTCCCCCAATAAATCATGAAGTCTTCATCATCAGGCTTGATTAACTAACAAGGTGCATAGCTGTTTCTTTTAAAGTTTTCTTACTGATGAAAGCATTTATGCGGATTATAATGTTTCAGATAAGTTGATGCTTCTGCAGTGGTGCTTCTGCTTCTATATTCTCTGTTCAGTGTATTATAAAATGTGTTAAGTTATTTCAATAAATCATTCTATTTTTCTCAGGTGTCATATCTGTAGCCAGATGCTTCCTGCATTTTGCCGGATGAGTAATGAATTCCCCAAGTTTTCATTTGTATACGCTGATATTGATGAATGCCCAGAAACAACTCAGCACATACGATACACCCCGACTCTCCAATTCTTCCGCGATGGTGACAGGGTGGACGAGATGTATGGTGCCGGAGAAGAGAGGTTACATGACCGACTGTGGTTACACTCCTAAGATACATTCATGTTTTACCCTGAAAAGAAGATGCAGCCAAGAACCACATTTGATGTAAAGGACCTCCACATATATACTTCACTATGACACTGTTACAAGGCATAATATTATAGACATTTTTCAGCTTCTGTTTTGGCATTAGTTTGGCACCCATGATGTTGTCTTATTAAATTGGTTTTCCTTCTCAATGCACTGCCACCTTAAAGTTCAAACGAGAAACTGAAAAATTACAGCTACAGTGAAACCATTTGCATGCCATCTTAAATGCTTCCTTCTTGACCCAAAGCCATTCATTCTTTTTCATGTGAGAATTAGTGACCTAGTTGTGGTAACAGAGTCTGGGAAACTTCGTAGCAAGGTGGAATTTATTCATTTTCACAAAGACATAAAGAAGATGCGGTGATCATAGTGAACCTCCAGTCTATCTTTAACTTCTTTCACATTCATCCCACAGAAAAAGTTCAAAGATTGCAACCATTGGGTATAACTTTCCCCATGAGAGAAGAAAAAAGAAACAATTAATGTTTAGCACTCTAGAACCTTAAAAACTTTGGAAATTATAATTCTTTTCCCTAACAAAGAATTGGAAATTTAAGATATCCCTAACAAGCAAACCAGTGATGAAAACAAAAAATTAGAATTAAAGAAAGAAGAAAAATAGCCCCCACATCCAATATATGTGTAAAAGCTGTTGAGTAAAATGTCCTTCACTAAGTGGCTTCTCCCTCGTTTGTTGGCAGGGGCTTGATGCACTTGCATATGCTTCTTAGCTTCGTGACTTCATCCCACAGCGGAAAATATCCAGGACACAGATCTGATCTAAGCCTTGTCATTCTTGAGGTGCTTGACAGTTTCCCAAGTGAAATCTGTGTCATCTCGGCCAAAATGCCCATAAGCAGCAGTCTTTAAGTACCTTGAATTGCCTCCCCTTTTCAGGTCAAGGTTTATGGCTATCATCCCTGGCCTGAAGTCAAAATTTTCCTTGATCAAAGCCAGTATGTCTCTGTCCGGAATCTTACCAGTCTTGTATGTATCTACAAAGACAGACAAAGGATCCGGGACACCAATAGCGTAAGAAACTTGCACAATGCAACGTCGAGCAAGCCCAGAAGCCACTACACTTTTGGCTGCCTGCCTGACAATGTAGGCACCGCTGCGGTCCACCTTCGTTGGGTCCTTGCCAGAGAAGGCACCTCCACCATGGGCACCCCACCCACCGTAAGTGTCAATGATGATCTTTCGCCCAGTGAGACCTGCATCACCATGAGGTCCACCAATGACAAAACGGCCTGATGGGTTGAGGTGGAAGATGGTATTATCATCAAGGTATTGTGAGGGGATGACTGGCTTAATCACATGCTCCTTCAGGTCCTTGGAGATCTGCTCGTTTGTGACGGTCTCATCATGTTGGGTAGAGATGAGCACAGTGTGGACCCTAAGAGGAACCATCGCACCACCGTCATTCTTGTACTCAACAGTCACTTGGGTCTTTCCATCGGGCCTAAGCCATGCGCAGGTTCCATTCTTCCTGACTTCAGTGAGTTTAGCCCCCAGCTTGGTGGCCAAAACATGGGTCAACGGCATCAGCTCGCGGGTTTCATCTGTTGCATAACCAAACATATGACCTTGGTCTCCAGCTCCAATTTCCTCAGGCTTCTTGGTGAGGTGACCATGAACACCTTGGGCAATGTCGGGACTCTGCTGCTCAATGTTGACTAGTACATTGCATTTGTCAGCATCAAGACCCACATCAGCTGAAACAAAACCAATGTTTCTGCAGGTATCTCGAACAATCTTCTCGTAGTTCACCTTGGCCTTGGTAGTGATCTCACCAAAGACCATGACCATGTTGGTTTTGGTGCATGTCTCACATGCAACCTTGCTCTCAGGGTCTTGTTCTAAGCAGGCGTCAAGGATGGCATCAGAGATCTGGTCGCAGATCTTGTCAGGGTGACCCTCATTGACGGATTCTGAGGTGAAGAGGAAGGTATCCATATCTAAACAAAGGAATATTATTGCAGAAAGTCAGTTCTTTCATATTCAATGATGACAGGGTGTAAATACATAAGATTAACTTCACCAAGATTGATGAACATTATGAATTATAGACTTTACAAAACATTATTTTTAGCATCTGGGTTGAACACAGTGATCTGTTATCGACTAGAACCTGAAACTCGTTAAGATAGTATCTCAGGCGTGATCCTAATAGTGCATTTTGAACTAAACCAGAAAGCAGCAATTTTGATACAGATCTCATTTTCCAAGGCATAAAATACCCAGATGCGACATGCAAATTAAAACATGGATCCAGGGGAGTTAAGAAACAGACAACATGGATCTATCGAACTGAATGAAAGAAGGAAAGGAAATCAAATTCAAAACAGTAAATGTGGTCTTGGTATTTGTCTGTTGACATCTCTCTATCTATCTTAGATCCGCAAAATAGCAGAACAGGGAACACAATAGTCCAAATCACATTGTTCGAATAAATCACATTAACCAGTTCAGAACAAGATCTAAGCGAAACCCATTTTAGTCAAGCATTGAGAGAAAGAAGCACTTCGAAAGAAAGCCAAATCTTGAGAAACTACATGCTAGTGAAAATGAACAGATCAAAGCAATGCAATAAGACAATAAGGAGAGCTAGCGACATTTGAAATGTGAAGAACCCAATACGAACCTCTCACTTTTGTCTCTGAGAACGAAGTCTAGAAGAGAATGAGAAGGAGAAGCAGGAGAGATGAGAAAGAGAAAGTAAGACGAGGAAGTAGAGGAAAATGGAAGAGGGTCTTTATAGAAATCCGTTCGGTGTGCCTTGAACGAAGCTACTCCTGTGATCCACCTTCTGACTCGTTCCCTCACTTCCACTCTCCCGAATCGCGTGCAGTCACGCGCGCTAATATTTCTCTTTCTCCCCACCGGCTGTAGTGGGCGGTGATCTTCGTTGCATTCTTTCATTATTTTGTCGACGGATTTTTCTTTTTTTCTTTTTATTTTGTGTATGGATCAAAGTGTCTAATATCAATCTCTTACTTATTTTCCACAAGCACAAAGATGGTGGGTTGCACATTTATAGACAAGAAATTATATCTTTTTAGAGAAATTTTCAGTCAAATTTTAAAAAAATATACTCAATGAGATATTTTTGAAAAGTTTACATAAATAAATTTTATTTTGAAAATAATTATTAAATTTCAAATTCTGTGATTTTTTTTTCACCCAACTAATATTTTCCTATGAACTATCAAATTATCTTCACCAAGTTTTTGTTATATATAAATATAGTAATTATTTTTTTACCTTTTTAAATAACTTTTTTTACCTAATTCAATTCCTAAAATTTAAGTAAACAATCTCTAACTTTTGAATTAGCATTTAAATTTAACAAGTCAAAGAAAAGTAGGATTTGACAATTATTTTCAAAAATAGAATTTATTTGAATAAAATTAAATTAAATATCTTATTTAGTAATTTTTTTTTTTAACTTTGACCATCTGAGAATTTATTTTCCTTCTTTTTGAGTTTGAGTTTCATTTGATCTAGCGTTCATGCACCTTAACTTTTATCTTTGAGTGATAGTTTTTAAATATAATTTATATTATATGTAAATTGAGATTTCAAATTCTTGATGTCATACTATAAGGCGTTCATCTTTTATCAACTAAGCAATCCCTTGATGTTTATCGTGAAAATTCATTTGCAGTCCATCTAAAATAGAATCATCGGTTTGTGGCATTGTCGTTGCACATCAAGGTGCACAAAAACCAACACCTCTAATATGGTTGTTGAGAAAAAAAGTTTCACAAAAATTGAAGAAATAAAAAAAGAACTTCGACAAAATCTCAATCAATCAAAGAAGGTCTAGATAAAATCAAAGCCACTAATTTGGAGAAATCTTCTATTCAAAGTTAAGAGGGTTGCTTCAAGCATTGTCATCCAAAGAAACGGAAATACATTAAATTAGAGAAGTAAAATGAACACGTAAAATCCAGTCCAGTTAGAGGATCATAGTTCCATGTAAAATAATGAGATAAAAAGTGATCACATTTCGCAATTTAAATTCCCTAGATGAGATCTAGGGGCAAAGAATGAGATCTAATAGAAGGTATCTACGATGAAACCAAAAATAAGCATTGTCCTCACCACCTAACTTCTTAAAATTACTTATGTTTTTTTTTTTTTTGTAAGAAACTACACTTCTTTAGGCTATTCAAAATGCGATGTTGTTGTTTCTTGAAAGCTTTTGAGTAAAAAAACTTCAAATCATGGGATTTTGAGAGGGTATTGGGTGGAAAAAACAAGCCCAGACAAGAATTCCACAGCAGTAAGAATTATCTGTCATTTTTCCATCTCAGTATCAAAACAGATCATAGTTTAAAATTTTGTAGAATAAAGGTACAAGTTTTCCACCCGTTTTTGTCCACCACATTTTATTCCTGCAAACAAATGCGAAGCAAATCTGTTGAAAAAAGAAAAAATCCATGTGATACAGGAGAAATCACGATCGAATCGGGACCCTCAACCCCGGTTAGGAAGAAGTGAATCGACCCGCATCCGTGCTGGCCGGGTTTACTTGATACTAGGAAGAAGTGAATCGACCACGCACCCCGAATCCGTGTCTCGGAGCCAACTGGATCGCAACTTGACGGTTAAACGACATTTATAGGAGCAAAAGATCGTGCTTATTTGGGTAATTGTCACGCTATGATCGTGTAGTTATCCATTATCCGGAGCCAACGGATCTAATCGTTAAAATTGGACGGCCACCCGGAGAAGGTTCGAATAAATCCAACGAAGGAGATTCAAGGGTAAACCCTTATATAAATACAACCTACTTTTAAGAGAGGTATCTGAATCGTATCCTCAATATTCGTATTCATACTTTTGCTCTGTGCTCAAACAAAGCCTATTATGATCAGTTCATCAGCTGACTTAGCCTTCGGAGGTGGACTCCTGAACTCCAGCAATCGAGCCACATATGGCGATTGTTTTTGTAGGTCATCCATCATAGATCTAAAAACTGAGCAGATTTTGGATACATCACCATGTTAATAGCCATTGAATCATGTGAGAGACCATGAAAAATTTTTTAAAAAAAAAAAAATTTAAATCCACACCAAATGCTAAGTGCTGAGCATTTCCCGTTTTGGGTTGCGCGTGTTATCACTACTTAGCCGTCACCGACAACAGTGTATCCAGAGCGTTTCTTATTTTGGTTTCTATTATTAAATTAAATTAAATTAACTTAGCGCGTATTGTACTTGTTGAGCCTAGAGGAGAACGTGAATCGGATCGGAGGCTTCGGAGAATTTGTTACATTCCAGTTTGAAGCCAACTGGAAAGTACACCTACACGAAAATACACGATCTGATTCTGATTGTGGAGGGAAAGCGAGCGGGGCGTGTAAACGTGTTCATCTGTTATTGGATGCAAAATTGACTAATAATATATCCCTACGCGGCGGGGACAGACACCACACAGCACACAATTAGCTGCGCTGCTGCTCTTTGTCCGGAAAAGCTATGTGCTATATGACTCTATGAGTCGTTATGAATAGGAAAAGACTTTAAAAATACAATACAATTGGTGTCCTTCAATTGTTAACTAATCCCTAAGACTGGACTGGCTAGTCATTTAGAATATTCTCTTATCCTATGAGGGCACCTTCTATATGATGAATAGTTGTCTTATCTCATGTGGAAACTAATAGTATGTAAACATTTTCTTTCTCACATAAAAGAACTAAACGAAAAAAAAACAAAAGCTAATTTTATGAAATATATGTAGGGAAAGAGATTTGGATTTGGCTCTTTTAAGCCTTAGTGGTACATGGCAATAGATGGTGATTTGTGTCCTCGTACCTATCTAATGGCAAGGACGAGCTGGAAATCAAAAAAATATCTCTTTCTAATGCGAACCCAAAATCAAACTTGCCTAACTTGTTCTTATTATTCAATTAGCATTTTTAATAAAGTGTTAACTCTATGCATTGTGTGGTTGCACTAGAAATCTTACAATGTAGGCAATACTATAGATAAGTCAAACCCGAGAAATCCGTGTTAATACTATAAGATAAGAACGAGCATAAATGTTTAGATTTTATCAAAAGGAATACAAGATAAGACCCCATAATGTATGATATTTTTATATAAACTATTTTGATACACTCACAAAAACAAAGATTAATACCAAAGAGAAAATATGGATGTCAACCTTCGAATTAAAAGATTTTATCATTTTATGACCAATAAATCGATTGTCCCACTTAAAAGTTAAAACACTAGACTACAAACATTTATTTTTCTCTTCAACGCGAACCAACTTGTTTTCCTTTGAATCCTAACATGCAAACCACTCAGACACTGAAGTGGATAGCATGGTTTTTCTTTAGATGAATAAATAAATTTATTGACTACAGAGAGAAAAGTTATAAAACTTGTTTCGGAAGGCCATTTTTGTTCTACCAAAATTTTCAAGATTTTAAAATTTCACCAAGTAGCAACAGCATAACACTTTGTGTATTCTACATGTAAGAAATGGTATTCATTGAAAAGTGCTTTAGGAGCTCAACATAAGTGCATGAAGCTCTTTTCCAAACAAACAAACTGTATCAAGATTTGAGAAGCATATGGAGAAGATATACAGGGTTCACCAAAAAGTCTAGAACAATAGCTAGATAAGATTGAAATCCAACACTGCCTCCTCTCCTGCCTCTATTCCCAGACCTTGGTTGTTCAGCTGTATAATGCATCCGTTCCAAGTTCAGTACCAATACACATTCCAGTTCTTTCAATTTGGTTGTGCTACTATCATATGGCTAAATCACTCAACCAGCTACAGAGATACCTACCATTCTCTAGGATTTAAATCTTCTTCAGGAAAATCTATGCTGTGCAACCAGATCAATCTAAGCAGAGTTGAATTCCATAGCCTGGGTCTTCCATTTAGTTCAGGGAAGGCCAAGGCCTCTGAAGTGGATCCACTTACACAAATAGTTTTGTTTCGTAAAAAATGAAGAATATTGCATTTGGTACACTGGTATTTTGAAAGAAAGGGGATCTTTAACTCTATTATGTCTCTGAACACTGAGAATAATCAGGATTATTCTGATTCTGACACTGTGTAGGGCATACCAACTTGGCCTTATTTGAAGTTCAGTGAAGTACATAGGAAGGATGGTGACCTTTTTTTTTAGGGAAAGGGGGAAGTGGGTTGACAGAAAGAGAGATAACAGTACCATAATCCTACAGGAACTGCAAATCCAGTGAATAACATGGCAATATGCCCTAAATGGAATAGAAATGACAGATACACTCAAAGAATAACTTTATTGCATTCATACTTGTGAAAATTATGCTTCATGCTATTGAAATTTGCACCAAACAGGCATTAATACAACTATGTCATCAACACCATCTCTCTCATCAGAAATGACAATTTCTTAGCTCTCTAATATTTAGATGAACTTTACAGTGGTAAGCTGAATGAATCCTAAAAAAAGCTTTAGTTTGGGAAAAGAATCAAAAGCTGAGGCCAAGCCGTAGCCCAAGCGCAGCATGGATGAGAAAGAGAGTCATGATTCCACTACCTAAGATACCATGAACATTCCGTAGTCCAGGATTTCCCTACAAAAGAAGCAGATTTGAGGAGCTAGAGAAGAAGGGGAAAAAAGATTTGTCTCAAAAATACTCTTCCAACAAAACAAAAACCAATTAGAACAGTCTAGCTACTGGAAAAATGGGGGCTAGGAAAAAACATTGTTAATTTCATGAAGCAAATCAATAATATATTCCTTTTTCAGCAGATATGTAATTGTAAAACTTATTGATGCAATTACCTCAAATAATGTGGGCAAAATGGTTTGTATGGTCAACAGAGCAAGCCCAATTGCACCTGTAATAGCATGTGGACTGCAAAAAGAAATATCAGGAAAGAGAGAGAGGAGCAAAGACAAATGAGGACAGTATATAAACTTCCAGTTTGGGATTGATATAGCTTCACCACTACTAATTTACATGACTAGAACAAAATTATGATCACTGGAATCCAAGTTTTAACATCACCCAAAAAAAAGAAAACCAAGTTTTTAATGTGTACCTCTCAAAGATAGGCTTATCAGAAGTGAGTAGAGATGTGACTCCACCAGTTGCTCCAAGAGCAAAGAAGAAAAACATTCCAGCCAGTAGCTTTGGGTGTAAATCTTTAGCCTTAGCCTTCTCCTCCTGAAATGATGTATGTAATTAGCTTTCAATAGTATTGAGTTAACTGCTTTTAAATTTTGTGATCAAGCTCAGAATTTAAATGTGAGGAGGACCAATAATAAATGCAGTCTTCAGTGATTGTCAACTAAGAAGATTCGATAAATGAGAATTTACCACATCATCTGAGAACCGAATCCGGAAGCCCAAGTAAGTTCCATAACCACCCATAGCAAAGAGAACAACAGCCTATATAAATAGAACAGAGAGAAGGGGGGATTTGATTTCAGATTACAGTTATCATGGTTGTAAAGTTTGCCAATGTTAAATAAGTTAACTAGAAAACCAACATTAAGCAAACCACTAGCCTATGAGATGATGTAAATGCAAATGAGGAACCATTCTAAAAGAAGAGATTTTCTTCTTTTAGCAGAAGTGAAGAAATGGGATACATACCATGTTGCCAGGATGACCCCAGTGGACTAACCAATCAGGAAGATTAAAAGACTTGACCAGTTCAACGAAAGGCCCAAACAAAGATCTCACAGTCGAAGCTGCGTTTGCATTCCAATAGGCAAGATTAGTCAGAAAGGAAAATAGAAGAAACGACACTAAGGAAGATAAACAGAAATGCAGATGGGAAAAAAAGTTACCTCCAGGAAGAGCAGCCACAAGTAGCCAAGGCAAAGGAGTAAAGGAATACAAGAGGGTCTCTGTGGGTTCCTTCTTTACTAGTTCTTCCTCTTCTTCTCTGTCTTGTTGTAGGGTCAAATCTAGTCCTTGGAAATTCTCAGTCTTGAAGGCGGTGGAAGGGCTGAAGATAGCTCGTCTGCTACTTGTTGTGGCCAAGGGAAAGGACGAGAAAGAGACACTAGAAGAATTGATTGAGGCATCGGTAAAGGACGAAAAAGGCAAAAGAGATGGGTAAACGTTTGCTCTGAGACTGGAAATGGCCAAATTCAACATTGCCATTTCTTTCTCCAAGGAAAGAATTCCGAGTAGAAAGCGTTGCAGAGAGTGAGCAAGAGGGTTTGAGTGACACAGAGAGTGGGAGATTGATTTGGGTTTTGATGGGAACCTGATAGAGATAACAGAGGAAGAAGAGACAGGAAGGAAGACACGACAGTAGATATTAAAATAGCTACACGTGGTCTCAACGCGCTCATCAATACAAAGCAGCAACGAAAAGCTCTAAGCCATTGAGCATCTCAGAGGAGATTTCTGACCTATGAGGTCTTTTTTAAGGTTAGATTGGATTTCTAATCCATAAATTTAGGTATCTGGGGATCCTGTCTTAAGTGGACTCGCATATCCTTCCTCAACCACCTCGGTTGAACCTGCCCTTTCCAACAAGATTTCCCGTTTTATCCCTTAACAACCCTTCAGGCTTCAACTAGTTGAAATGCTACTACACCAAAGGTCCAAATAGTTCATATCCCCCTGTTCCAGTTCTCCTGAACTTATTTTTCTTCTATGAAGTTGGGAATTTTTTTCTTTCTTTCAGAACACTCCTAGATGGATTTGAAATGGCATTTGAATTGTAAGGAATGAATTCTTCTCTTTTTGATGATGGGTAGGTGTGGTTGAAAGTTTGCAAAGTTTAGATTTAAACCTTCAGTTCAGGGAGGAGTTAAGCAGTCATTGGAAATTTCCAATTAGGTGGAGAGGGAACTTTGTTTCTTGGGATTGTGTACTTGAAGAATTCAGTTGGACATAGATTAATAGCCATCAATAATTTTTAAGACTGGTTTGCATAATATAAGTCCATAATGTGCCATGATTGATAAGTTCAAGAAACTACAATACATTGCCCATATAGCAGCAAGAACCTTAACCACATGTTTCTTTCTCCTCCCAAGCTAACTGGTCCTGGTACACCCAAAGTAGCAAGATCAACATTAATTTTGACCACAGATTCTCAAGGTTGTCCTCAACCAATATGCAGTAACTGAGAAGACCTCTTGGAAGCAATCTTCATATCAATATTCCTTATCCATAAAAAATGATTAATTAAAAAAGTTGTTGAGGAATGAGACAAGTTTTTGAGAATGCAATCATGACATCTGGCAAATGGTTGACTGTCATTACACATCCCAACCATGATAAAAATGTTTCAAGCCTTCAGAGATGAGAGAGCACATATAAATTTTGATTTTTTTTTATCCATGTTCTCAACAAGTACAGCAGACCATTAGAACCAAACTTAAAAACTCAGAGTCTCAAAGCCAGAGACTTCAAACGCATCAAAGCCCATTAAACATTGGAGAAGGGGAATCTCAGTGGTGTCAAAACAGAAAGTATGCCATTGGAAGAGACTAAACCTTACAAACATGCCTTTCAGGAATAAACAGTAAGTTACAGTGCAGAAGCTGGCTAACTGCAATGTTTACACAAATCTACAATCAATTACATAAGACCACATAAACTTCTTCTGCCTCTTCACTCCACCGGTGTTTCTAGCTTCTGCACGGGTGAAAAAAATTGATCTACCACAATCTTCAAATTCATAATCTACATCTTCGAACTGAGAGAGTGGTTGTGTGCTTTCAGCTGAATTACTCCGGTGCCATTGAAGTGCAGTGGTGAGGTTGTACCAGATGCATCATTTATAATGGAATAAGGATCAAAGTAAATCCCCATATAAGAAATTAGTGGGTCTGCCCGGGACTTGTCAATGACAAACCTGAGATACTGTGATTTTATGGTCAGAAATCGCAGCAGCCTTCGGTATCCTACGGTTGTGCCGTTTACTACCGTCTTCCACTGACCTTCTTCAGTACGAATATCAAGATGAAACTCAATAATCCGCTGGCCCATTTGAATGGGTTCCTGAAGTTGCAGCACATTAAATGACATAGATTCACCGAAGTCCAAACTTAACGCCCAATCAGATTTATACTCTTCAGGTGCCCAGTAAGAGGAAATGCCTTCTTCAAGGACATGGGACGGATCAAACCGAGATTCAGTGATGCCTCCACGTCTGCTGCTAGCAGTGAGAATGGCATTCTTGGCCAAGTTGTGGGAGAATATGGTGCGCCGAATTTCTGAGAATTCCTCAAGCACTCGAACGTCCTCAGCTGATATTAGACCTGACGAATTTGGTGGGACATTCAGTAAAAAGAGACAGTTTCTCCCAACTGATTTATAATATATGTCAAGCAGATCGATTGCAGACTTTGGTTTCTCAGAAGAGTGCCAAAACCAACCAGGCCTGATGGATACATCACACTCAGCAGGAACCCAGTCATGACCATATGGGTCTCCTCCACGAGAATACCTGTGATTAGTGGAAGTTTAAGTGAACAAAGTTCCCAGTATCCCAAGTAGACAAACTATAAGTCTTTCGGGTGTAATACCACAAAACAAAGGACAGATCAAGAAAGACTGAGATGTGATGTCACTCCTGAATATGACATCCATAAACTTAATTATATTTCATCAATGTGGCTTGAGATCATAAAGACATAAAACTCCGAAAGAGATAACATGAAAATAAGACCACCAACACATTAAAAACAGACATATTATCCCCATTACTAGAATAAAAGTCTCTCTGCGAAGTCTAGCAGTCATTGGGAAATTGCTGGAGTCTATTAAAGAGTTGTTAAGTTCAACAAAACCTGAAGAAGATAAAACTCATGACATAATTATGAAGTCAGATTAACTCACTGAGTATCAGTGTCACCAATCTTGGCGGAGCTTCGGTTGAAGAGCGACCAGCAAGTGGAGCCAGCAACACCCGCTTCATCTCCTATCCACCTGGTGTCTGGACCAGCATCTGAGAATATGACAGCCCCAGGCTGTAACTGATGAATGAGGCTAAACCAGGAATCAAAGAAGTATTCCATGTTCTTTTCTCCCTCTCCTTTAGCACCATCTAACCATACCTCCTTGATCTCCCCATATCTGTTCAAAGTCATTGGAAGTGTTCTCAAGCATCTCAACTTAAATAAGAATTTTAATCGAAAAGAATTCCTTTGTTCTTTTTTTCCCCCATTTTCTTCTACAAATTTCACTATCTGGGTATAGAATGTTCAACCCAGACCTACTTGAAACCAGGAGATTGAATTGATTAATCAGTCTCAAGAACAGGTAAACCAACAGCACCAACAAAATTTCTTCTTATAATGGAAGGAGGGTTTTTAAGAAAAATAGTCAAATACTGACAGGAACCCCAAAAAAGAAAGGGGGAATTCAAGGATTTCTCACCTTGTGAGCAATTCAGACATCTGGGCCATATAGAACTCATTGTACTCAAGAGTCTTGCCATATGAAGCCTCATGACGATCCCAAGGCGAGAGGTAGATACCCAAATCGATACCAGCCTCTCTAGCAGCATGAGCCAATTCAGCTAGAACATCACCAGAGCCATCCTTCCAGGAGCTGGACCGAACAGAGTAATCGGTATATGCGGAGGGCCAGAGGCAGAAACCGTCATGGTGCTTGACAGTGAGAATCACTCGGGAAAAACCAGCATTCTTGGCGACGCTAACCCATTGGTGGGCGTCAAGTCTGATTGGGTTGAAGATGGAAGGATCAGCGTGGCCAGTGCCCCATTCAGAGTCTGTGAAGGTATTAGTTCCAAAATGGAGGAAAAGGGCCATATCTCTCAGCTGCCATGAGAGCTGGGCTGCTGAGGGCAAAGGTAGAATAGGAAGAGGAGGTGGTTTTGGGAGAGAAGAAGATAAAGAGGGAGCTGTAGCCGTTGCTGTTGCTTTTCTGGTTGCATCGATAAAGGAAAACAAGAGGAGGAGAGCAATATAATTGCAAATGGGAACTTTGATTTTGCAGTTCAAGATGTTTACATCTATAGCATCGCACTTCTCCCTCATGATAATTGCAGTCCCAAGCTCTCACAGAAAGAGAAGAAGATATCGTCACAATTGCAATTTCGCAGTGGCCCTAATTCAACTTCTACTTTAAACAAATAGCGAAAAAACATAATCATTTTTATCAGGAAAAAGAAGGATGATCAAAATAAACGAGGAGTAGAAGCAACGATTCTGAAAGTGTATTCAACTCAGTTAATTATGATTTAATTCATTTGGGCAAAAAGAAAAACTACAATTTCATCCCAAAAAAACTCAATTAATAAATGAACTTCTGGTTTTTCATATTTTTAACCAATCATGTAGAACCAATACTATAGAAAATATTGGAACCCAACACCCACTCTTTTGTATATTGGGGGTGATTGATTGATCCTTTTCATTATATAAAATTAGTTAGTTATGCTGTCTAACTCAACTCAGAGAGTGGGGATGGGGGGAGACTTGAAATTTGCGTATTAAATACACAGAATCTGTTGCCAACAATCGAGATTTCAATCTCGACCGTCCGTCTCACAAATTGTTGAAAGCGAGACAGATGGTCAAAAACGAAATTTAAATCGAAACTCTGAATGGAGAGGATTTAAAGTACTTTGTCAGCCTAACTTAGATAATGAAGGAATGATCTGTCCGCGGGCTCTAAGGATGGCAAAGTGTCTGTGAAGTCAGTCTATCACACTCTCAGTGATAAGCAACCAAGCCTTCAGGTAACACTTCCTTCTACATCTTATATTCCCACATGGCAGCTCATGACCACTGACCAATGGACATTCATTTGGAAAGCTTTTGCACTTCCTAAAGTGAAACATTTTGTATGGCAAGCTTGGGCTGGAGGTATTGCTTCAGGTGATGCACTGTTTAGAAGGAATATCCCAATTGATCCTACATGCAATAGATGTGCCACCTCACATGAATCTGTGGCCCATCTATTATTTGAATGCCAATTTGCACAAGCATGCTGGTTCCTCAGCCCACTGCGCTATATTCTCCCTCACAAAGGCCCATTCCAACTAGAGAAATGGATCACTACTGTTTCCCAGCTTAAGACAGTGTCAAAGAGCACTACTAAGGAGCTCCAAGGTCTATGCCTATACATGTGTTGGTTTATATGGCTAGCAAGGAATGATTTCATCTTTAAGAAAAAGAAGTGGACCCCAGAAGAGGTATCTCAAGCTGCCTGTAAGGCCTTAGAAGAATTCAAATATGCAAATACAATGTTGCCAAGTTCAGATAGAGGCACCCATTTCACATATACATCTTCAGGGCCTTGGGGTCCACCCCCAAATGGATTCGTGAAGCTTAATACTGATACAGCACTCAAGCCCAACTCTGATATGGGCGGGCTGGGCGCAGTTCTGAGAAATTCACATGGGGAACCAATATTTGCTTTATCTGAACCAGCCCATTTTAAAGACCCTTTTTTGGGTGAGGCTTTAGCTATGAGAATGGGCCTTCTTCATACCTTGGGAGATGGTAGAGATCACATTATGGTGGAGTCGGACTGTCTAGAATTTGATCAAGTGCATTAATCACCCAGATTCAACAAGACCACCTCCAACTGCCGCAGCCATTGTGGATGATATTAAAGTACTATGTAGTACCTTTATGTCTTGTAATGTGGCCCATATATCTAGGAAATCTAATGTTGTTGCGGATTTCCTAGCCCGGAAAGCCCCGGTCTCTTCGGACGCGACTGCTTGGCTTATTTCCTCTCCTTGGTTGCGAGAGTTATGCTCTCTCGCTCCCTTGGCTAGTCCGTCTCTTTAAATAAAGAGTTTGATTACCAAAAAAAAAAAAGATCTGTCGGGGTGGAGAGGATCTGGAATTTGTATCGATATTATCATTCTTACTACAAGAGAAAAGAAAAAAGAAAAAGAAAAATATGAGGATTTCAATATTAATTACCTTCTCAATTTTGAGGTCAGGGTCAAAGAAGAAAATGGGAAGGCTAGGGTTAACTAAAGGAGTCGGGTGGGAAGAATGGCCCACAGGAACATGGGCCAAGTGGGAAAGCTATTAGGGAGGGTGGGCTGAATGTGTAAAAGTGAAGGGGGAAGGGAATGGGCTGGGCTTGGGCTTGGGCTGATGGGCCCAAGGGGAACCTCGATTTTTGGTCCAGCTGCTTTAGATCAAAGAAAAATATATAGGGTTAGCAGATATGGTCAGCAGCTTTGCTTGTTACTCCCCCTCCCCCAAAAAGGCCAAAAAAAAACCCCAAAAAAATTTAAAAAATAGGGAAATACAAAAAAAAAAAAAAAAAAAAAAAAAAAAAAAAAAAAAAAAAAAAAAAGCTACTTTATTTTGGTTGGACCCCTTTGTTTCCAAGGTTCCATGTATGTATGAGGTCCCGAGTTTGACTCTTTTCCACTTGTTTCATTGATTTTTTTTTTATAGATTCAGCCACAGGATATTGTAATTCAAGGGTTATGATAAGTTTAATGGTATCCTTGGATTAGAATATTATACATGATTGAATCATATAACTTGTTTGAAAATACCATGATAGAAATTGTCCTACCCAAAACTCTAACTAAAATAGAATTGTTCTACGATTCTTTCTAGCAACCAAAAACATATATAGGATCGATGACCGCAAGGAGAAGAGAAAAAAAAAGTTTGTCATTATCAACAGCTTTTGGATCTAAGGTTTGTCTAGGCAGCTCAGGCGCACTCGACTATATCCTCAGGGTAGCTTTTATATAATTAATATATGCGGGGCTTCACTCCTGGCCATGAGAAAATTTTAAATTTTAACCTCCTACATGGAATCGTTTGGTTTTTGCCAACTGAACCACCCCTATGCTGCGTTTGTTTGCTAAAATAAAAGTGGAGTGGGAAAAAATGGATGGGAAAATTCTTGAAAAAAGTATAGATTTCTTACTTTTCCCTTAAATCCCAAAATGATAGATTGTTTGGTTGTTTGGGGTGAAAAAGTGGGAGACAAGTTTCCTTGATTCAAAGAAACTTGTCTGGTGATGTGGCAGCCTAACTTTCCCACCCCAAGCCATTTTAAAACACCACATATTTTGTGGGACTTTGTGATAAAGTTAGAAAAAGTAAAAAGTGGGACCCACTACTATCACTTTTCTACAAAACCATTTCCTTTCCTTTCCTTCTCCCTCACCACCCCACTACACATGGGACCCACATATTATTTTTTCCACCCCACCTTTGCAAACAAACACAGCCTACGGTAGGTGTGTCAACGGTGCGGTTTGGAGCGGTTTCGGGCCGGGCCTAACGGTTTCTAGCTGAAAAACCCCCAGCCCAAACCAGCCCATTTGAAAGATAACGGTTTCGGTGCGGTTTCGGTTTGGTGCTGTTTGGGTTCGGGTTGACTAACGGTTTAGCCTAATGGTTTGGATTCGGTTTGGCTAACGGTTTGGACTAAATTAAAAATAAATATTGAAATTTATTTTTATTTTTTCCTCAACTCCAAATCCTAGTTTCTCACACACAAAACTACAAAAGATAGAGGATGAAGACTCCAAATAGATCCAACGATAAGCGATGGCATTAGCTTGATCCAAACCACCCTCCACCCTCCACCCTCCACCCTCAAAAAATAAAGAATTTAGATTTTTCTATCATGTGTAAACGGTGAAACAACGTTAACGATTAAGATTAAGACTTAAGAGTTATCAATTAAGACTTTTAAATTTTAAAATAATAAAACTAAATGAAATTTAAAAATCAAAAAGTTAACGATTAAGATTAAGACTTAAGAGTTAAGAATTATCAATTAAGACTTTTAAAATTTAAAATAATAAAACTAAATGAAATTTGAAATTTAAAAAGTTTAAACTTAAAACTTAAATTGTTAAACGGGTTAACACTCAACTATCAACTACTCAAACTTGAGTCTCAACGTTTCAAACACCGAAATTCATGGATCATTAATTACATTTGAACAATACCAAAAAAAAAATTACATTTAATATTTTAATTTTATTTATGTAAAAGACTAACGGGTTGACGGGCCACACACAGGCTGGGCCGGGCCAGCCCGAAATCGTTCGGGCTGAGGACCCTCAGCCCAATTAAGGCCCATTAAGAATCGGTTCGGGCCGGTTCGGGCTATAACAGGCCGGTTCGGTCCGATTTTAACGGTTTGGGTTGAAAATTGACACCCCTAGCCTACGGGTTACACTCTATCTTCTTTTACATATTTTTAAGTGAACATAAGAATAACTCAAATAAATCAACAATTAGGACCCATCTTTTGTAGCCCACAACCCATATGGATTAGGAAAACCTTGGCCCATGGGCAGGTGAGCCCAAAGGGGAGAAGAGTTTGAAACTCTACTAATTGTTAAGGGTAGAATATCCTTTATCCTTTTGGTATAATTTCCAACATAAATTTAAGAAGAAAACAAAATAGTCCATCTGTTATAATTAGCTTTAGCTAAATCATGATAAACGCAAGGCTTAAACACTAACTTAATGAAAGAGTACTACATTAATCATTAATTAAATTTTCATCCGTGCACGAGATACATATATTCTATGAGGATATATGGTAGGTACCTCGTCAATTTAAACATTTCCAAATTTTTTAACAACTCAATTAACCGTTCCTCCCAAATTAGAAGCATTTCTCCATTGGCATTTTGTTTCTTCTTTAAGACCTTACATCTTGTTTTCCAACACAAAGATCAAGGACAATAATAACCTGAAAAATATAATATTATTGCAAATATAGTAGATTGGAGTCTTAGTCATCATCAAAGTGGTGGCACTCTTTGTTATTGTGAGGGATAATAGATGCACAACCAAGAAGGAAGAAGAATACACACAAGAGTGATTTAACATGGTTCGGTAAAATTCTATCTACGTCCACCAGAGAGAAAATAAGTTTTACTATTTTTAATAAACCACACACCACTTTCACACCAACAAAGTGCTACCTTTTGCTTGCTCCCAATCCTTATCTTCAGGATGGGTTCTCTAATCCCCTACAAGGATTGATTCCCCAATTTCCTACAGAGATTGATACCTACAGGTTATCCCACAGAGACTATTTATAGAGAAACCTAAAACTCTAATCTCAATGTAATTACAATTTTACTCCATTAGTAATTGACCAAAACCCTATTTCAATTACAAATACAACCAAAACCATAATTATCTCGAAAGCATACAAAATTTATATCACTAAGTTTGGAACGAAGATGTGGGGGACTGAAATTCGAATTCAGGGCTTTCTTGATCTTATTACCTCTATACAAGAAATTGTTAAATTCGAATCCTCTACCTATCAAGGTAGAGATCTATGTTTCTCTTAAACATTTTCATCGCATATTAGGAAAGGGGCCCACCTCTATGACTCTCAGTTATAAATTAAAGGTGGGACCTCCATTAAACTTCATTTTATTGTATGCTGAAGAGATATGAAGAGCACAGAGACCCCTGTCTGCCACTGCCACCACTGTGAGAATTCACAATTCTTAGCATATGATTAAGATACACAATGGTCCCAATTTGCAATTCTTCTTTTTCAAGTAATTACGTGTTCAAATAATAAAGAAACTAAAACAAATCTCTCCAAAGGGGAAAGATCGAATCCATTGTTGAAGATTCATTATGAGAAGGATGTTAATTTTTTATCACAAGAAAATGGAGTTAATTGCGTGGATCCTCCTTTAACCACTTTTTTTCTAAAAAAAGAAATTAAATATCAATCTATTAATTTTTGTATTATATTCCTCGTAGGACCAATTTTATATGTTTAATATCGAAATCATGAGTTACATAATTCTAATTTATTCACCAAAATTATTGTCCATGTTCAATGAAATCAGACTGAAATCTAAGATTTATCCTGTACACTTTGTATTCATGTATCAATTTTAATTAACAAGAGAAAAATATCTAATGAAGATCTCATGAAATGTTCTAACCTCCAAAACAAATGAATAATACTAATTTAAAAATCACATCACCGCGCGAAAAAAAATAAAATACTCCTCATTCATTTATATGTTTCATGGAGACATGGAACCAGAAAATAAAAAATAATAATAATTTTTTTAATCAATGACTGCGTTTGTTTGATGGAATAAAGGTATTAGGAAAAAATGGGTGAGAAAATTATTGAAAAAATCAATTTTTTCGTACTCTTTTTTTAAATTCCAAAAATGTAAATTATTTGGTTGCTTGTTGTGTCAGTGATGTCAAGCTAACTCAACATTTCTCACTGGGCAAGGGGGGGGGTCTTTTCAAAACCTCACAAAAGTGTGGGACTTTGTAGAAAAACATGGAAAAGTAAAATGTGGGACCCACAATTAATAATTTTCCACACTTTCCTTTCATTTCCTACTCTTCTCCCTCACCCCACTACACATAGGGCCCACATGTTTTTTTTCTTCTTACCCCACATTTGCAAAGAAACACAGCCTAGTGTCAATTTTTGGAACCAAATCATTGAAATCGAACTGAACCAGCCCATCAAGATTCAAACTGGATTAACTCAAGGCTAATTAGTGGATTATTTTTGGGCAAAGGGTGGTTGAGACTTGGGGTGTAAATGGATAATAGAAATCCGCTTCCAAATTAGCATTATTCGTTGATTAAATTACCTTTTTGAATTTGTTTTCTTATTTTTACAGATTTTGTGAATATTTTCTAGACTTTCTACTAACATAGATAAAAGGAAAATCAATAGTGAATAAATTTAAGAAAATAAAAAACTAAAATGAGTAACCAACGGTGGTTGGCCCAAGTGGTAAGTAGCTTGGTTCGCTTAAGCAAGGTTCCGGTATCGAAACCTTGTGGATGGGAAAATGAAAGTCCTCACTTTGGGAGACTCACCCACCACAGGGACCCTGCCAATTGTGGTTCAATCCGGTGGTTGTCCAATTGTATTACCACCCGGGGTGGAAGTAGTTTTATTTTAAAACGATTTCCCACTCGAGGAAAAGAAAAGTAAGATGTAACCAACGGGGGTTGGTCCAAGTGGTAAGCAGCTTGGTTCGCTTAAGCAAGGTTCCGGTATCGAATCCACAAGGTATGTCTTTGGGTTGAATTAGGATATTTGTAATTTTTTGTTTGGTCCATTCATTTGGTTTGGGAATCAGGGATTTTTTTGGTAAATAGTACTTTATTCAGAAACCTGAAGAGTAGCCGAGCATAGCTCTAACAACCACTGACTGGAAATAAGCCATTCATTTGGTTTGGGAATTAGGGTTGGGGCCCCTCTTCTTCTCTCTTGCGACTACAATTAGGGTTTTTCCTCTTCTTCTTTTCTCTTCTATTTTTGTCTTAATTCTTGACGAGGGATTTTGGAGCTTTGAGTTTGTTGTGTTGCGTTCTAATTTTGACGGTTACTTTTGTACAAGTTTTAGATGTCAGTCTTAGTTTCTTAGTGCATTGGGCTTTCTCTTGAGCCCTGAAGACGTAGACCATATAATACATTATGTGTTTTCCTATTCAATAAAATTTTGAAATAGTGTTTAGCATTTAGTTGTGCTAACACATTATATGTTTTCCTATTCAATAGAATTTTGAAATAGATTGAAAAAGTTGGCCTATTTTACTGTTTAAAGAGGTTGAAGTGGTAAGTTTATCTGGGCCTTAAATCTAAGAGGCAAAATCTTAGGTCAAAGTATAACTTTTAATTTGAAATAGAGTAAGACGAGTTGATAATGGTCTCCAAACCAATTCAATTCGAACCCAAATCAAATCCAATTCAAACTCAAAAAATACACACCAATGTGAAACTAGACAATAACTAATTTTTTTTTTATATTATTTTTTATGATTTATATTTGGGTTTAAGACTTTGAGCCTAAAGTCGAAAACACTAAATAAAAACGGGCCTGAACCGCACCGTTGACACCCATAGAACCAATGATGATTGAGTAAATGACTTCAAAAATTCGTTAATGATGATAATATGGAATCTCCATGCATTGTAACCGCTGAAAAATTATATGATGTGGACCAATTAGAAAAGCTTTGCCAATACTATATGGATAGTGGGAACATTATTATATAAAATGTAATGGATATTTTGACAGATGACTCATGAAAAAATGATATCATAAGGGATCTGAGTGGGATCATCTCCCCGACAAGGAGCATTCCTGTGCTCCCTCGACAATATTACAATTACAAATTATGTGGGGCCTACAAGTAAAAAATAAAATATTTAAAAAAATCATCATCCTACTCTATGGGTCCCCTGTAATTTGTAGTCAATAGCCATCGAGTGAGATTTTCTAAAAAAAATTTTGTGTTTTAACAATAAAAATACAAAAATGAGGCACTTATTTTTAAAATAATAATAATAATAATAAGAGGCAGGCAAGTTTGAGAATAAAGCATGCTTTTATTTCATTATTTTATAATTGAATTTATATATTCGTCCGAGTGGATGTTGGTGTAGGGGATTTTTCCACACTGACGTAGTGGGAAGAGGAGAAAATTTTGCAAAAACATAGAGGTGGGTCCCCTTTTGTGTGTCACTTTCTGTGGGACCACTCACCGCCGCATCCATCCATACTTGGCGTGGCAAACGCTATCCCCCTAGATACGTCATTCATGACGTCATTTCTCCAGATTTCTCTAATTTAAATATTTCGTACATTATTCATCACCATTTTTTTAATATTACGATTATTAAATGACAGAAAAACAAAACACTGAAAACTATTTCTTTAATGAATTTCTGTTTCTTAATGGGATTTTAAAATTAATTGCCAAACAGGCCCCGGTCTCTTTCTCTTCTCTATCTTCTTCTCTTCTGGTGTCGCCGTCTTCAGTCACCACTAAATCGCTCCCTTGGACTCAAACAGTCGTTTTTGGCCACTGATACTTAACCCTAAAGTCTAGACATCCTATCACAAGAACGAGAAAAGAATCTTAGGGGCATTAACGTAAACATGCTTTTAGAAGCTAGACCATATAAGAAGCTTATAATTCCTGCCAAACTCATGACCCTATGAGTGATGGATGTGAGTGGTGACATAACAGCAAGGTTGGTGTGTTGGATAGCCATGCATGCATTCGATTAGGTCATCGGAGGACTTAATTGTAATATCACATTTTTGGCTTGACACTTGAGACTTGAGAGTTGAGAGAAATATAGTCACAGATTGGTTGCCGACCATTAGAGAAAAAAGAAATACGATTAAGTCTTCTTTGCATTTGATAAGCACCTAATTAACAACCTCTCTCTCTCTCTTTCTCTCTGTGTCTCTCTCTCTCTGTGTCTCTCTCTATGTATCTCTCTTCCTTGTCCCTTCTTCCACAAGCAACACTGGCACGTACCCAGTGTCAGCAACTTCCAAGAACCGACGAAGATTGAGAGAGAGAGCTAGAGAGAGAGAGAGAGAATCTATGACCGTTGGGATTGGATAGATGTAATATTCAAATGGAAGATTCCACGACAACACAGAAAGAGAGAAGAAAGACAAGACAGGGAAGTTTGAATTTTGGAAGATGAAACCTAACTCATTAAATTTCAACAACACTTGGTTTTTTAAATGAAAACCTTTCTTGCTCTGGTTTTTCTGCTTCTGTTGTATAGACTTATGATGATGGTCAATGGCTTTTCTCCATTTTCTAGTTTATCCTCCTTTCTTCTCTCCCTCCAAACCTCTATTTTCAAGTCCTGCCTACCTGTAACTTCTTCATTTATTATCTTATCATAAAGTCCTTACATGCATGAACCCATCAAAACCCTTTTTCTCTCTCTTCTCTCTCTCTCTCTCTCTCTGGGTAGCTACCTAGCTAGCTAGACCTAGTAGTAGTGGAGCCCAAGCAGCATGGCCATGCATGAAGAGTTTGCAGAGATGATCAGCTAGCAGCTCTAGAGCCCATCAACTATTAAGCTTTCTCTTCAGTTTTCATCTACTTGGAGCTGCTGGAGGTACCATCATCTGATCTGATGAACACACATTTTCCACACGCAACATATATGGTTGGTCAGATCTTGTTTTACTCTTGCCAGTTGTGAAAGATCCCCTTCACCTCTCCTACATTCTACAGATACCTTCCTATACACATAGACATACATCTCCATCATGTATCTCATATTCTCATCAGAGAGAGAGAGAGAGAGCAAAAGAGAGAGAGAGAGATGTGCCATTCCAGCATGCATAGGCTTTCCTGAAAGGATTCCCTTGATGATTAATTATATTAAATGAAAAAAATATAATTTTTTCCCCACTTCACATTTTATAACAAAAAAATAAAAATAAAAATCTTATAATAGATACATTATAGGAAAGAATAATGAGTGATAATGATTGTATTTAAAAAGATTAGAGCTGTATTAAATAAACAAGTGGTATTGATAGCAACATGTAATCAACCATTTCAAATAATGTGACTATGCATGTGTCCGTAGGTATCAGACATGTCTTTGTGTTATTAAAAAATGTTATTATTTATATTAATACCTTCAAGCCCTAATTAATTATATCTTGTATCTTTGTTATCAATATCTCAATAGTTTTTTATTCACAGCTCTAGATCCAATGTGTTCTCTCTACTTTAATGTTTAAACTAGGATCTTTCCTTTTTCTTTTTTTTTTTTTTTCTTAATTTTTTTTTCTAAGTGTTTATGAAATATTTTCTACCAAAAATTATAAGAACAGGGTTTGAAGATTTTATTCACTTGATAATTTTTTTTAAAATAAAAATAATAGTTCATCCAAAGCTAAAGCAAAACAATAATAATCTGAATTAATCTAAGAAGGAAATAAGCTAATTAAATTTGGAAGAAAAGATGATATATTAGTTAGGCAAATTTCAACAAAACATAGTTAGGGTCGAGTCAAAAATTAAAGTCGATCAAGAACCTTTCCGTCACCCTTGAGGAAGAGAGATCGCTTTAAATCTCGAAAATGATGTCTGGACTAGAAAAAGGAGAAGCATTTTCTACTTTGTACAACAAGAGACTTGAAATTCATGTCTACTAGATTCTTTCTCCATTTTAAGTCACAAAAAACTATCTCTATTAAAAAAAAAAGAGAAAGATTAAAATATAAGATAATCTTAATCAATGTCCATTCTTCATAACCCTACTCCACTTTCTATGGCTTTATAGGTTCCAGTTAAAAATGACTCGATCCATAACTCTCTAGACATGAGAAAGACTCTTAATTGTGCCCCATTTGATAAACTCTATCACGGCAATAGCTTCAACCTTCTGGCAAAAAGACAAGCTAGCTAAAACGAAAGAAAAAAAAAAAAAAAGCGATTGAAGATTTAATTCATTTGACAAATTTTGTTCTTAAATAGAATAAAAATAAAAGCTCCATTCAAAAACTTAAATGAAACAATGTAACTTGAATCAGAAACAAATAAGATGATTAAAAGATGATTAAGTCTGAAAGAAAAGATTTACTAATTAAGCACCAACTAACAACAATTAGGGTCGCGTCAAAGAAAAAAAAGGGCCAAGAACCTTTCTTTCAACTTTGATGAAGAGAAATCTTTTAGTCTCATAAATGAAGTTTGGATCGAAAAAAAATATGCTTTCAACTTTGTTCAATAAGAGACTTCAAATTCATCTTTACTAGATTCCTTCTCCATTTTAGGTCATGAAAAACTCTCCATGGAGAAAGAAAAAAATATATACGAAAAAATAAAACTAAGATAATCTTAATCAATTTCTATATTCCATAACCCCACTCCACTTTCTAGGGCTTCCAAGTTAAAAGTGATTCCATAACTCCCTAGGCATGAGAAGACCCTAAATTTGTAGCACATTTAATATACTCTGTCACAGCTATAGCTTCAGCCTCCTAGCAAAAAGACAAGCTAGCCAGTTTCATTTTTAATCCTCATTTGGAAAAGATATTCTTCTCTTCTTGGAACTCATATACATATAATCGCTGTTTAAAGTATTCCATGGTGTAATGTGATACTGACCATTGCATATCCATATTGATATAACTGATATGATACATATTGAAATGTCTCTCTTTTCATTTTTATAGGGTACGTATTGGATATACCAAAATATATTTGTCAGTATAATACAATACTCAATACGAAATTATGTGTCCCTTAAAATCACCAAGAACGATATAATATTTGATACCAATACTATAACCCTTGCATCTGATATTGATTGTATAACGATGATCATATGGTTGTACAGTTTACAAATAAATATAGAAATGAGTATACATGGATCAATAGGAGAGCACGTGTCAATTCCCAAGCCTTCTCCATTTTTGAAACTTGTTGTAGATACTCTCCTAAGTGATCTAAATTGTATCTTCTTATTCTTGCCAAATGTGAAAAGAAAATAAATCTTTTTTATTAGAAATAAATTAATTTTGTTTTTCTTATTTTTTTTAAGAGTTGAAGTATTAAGTGAACTTGGTCCCCTAAATCTTGGTATGTGAGGAGAGAATATCCCCTTAAAATAATAAAATATATATATATAATGGGTTGAATCGTGTAAAGAGAATGTGAAATGAAGAAAATTAATATAAAGGAAATTGATATGGTCCCAATTTAGCCCCAAATTTATCCCTTATAATACTAAAAATGATTCTTGCTTCTTCTCTTCTTTTTACCTGTTACAAATAAATAAATGAATTTATTAGTTAATTATATTAACTACTATATTTAGGATTCTTGTAGTTGGCTTATGGTGTGACCTTCTTTCACCTAGCAAGAAGTTTTAGCAGCTTATATTTATTATTATTATTTCTAAGAAAAATTGATTTTCATAATCTCATCAAAATCAATGTCTTAATATTTATATTATATAAATTTTTTATTGAAAAATATTTCTAAATTTAGAAATATGCTTGAGGGTCTAGTGGTGGACCCTATATTGATTTATCATGTCATAATGGACTAATTTCAACCCAATCGAGCTGCAACCATGCCAATCATTTGGTCATAGGAGAGTTGTTGAAATAGGAGCCCTTTGTGCTTAGGTGTTTTCAGAGATTATCCCAAAGATTGATTTTAATGTTGACTTCTCATTGATTATCATAAATTTTGGATTTAATTCATTTACCCATTAAGTGAATATGCCTTGGGGTTAGTAAGCATTGTAGATCTGAAGAAGTATAATAAGATTTACTGTCCATATACCCATCAGAGATGATCTGAGAAGCATAAATTGATAAAAACAAATGGGTTTTATCCCAAAACCCACCAAAAGCTTTGTTGGTTTGGAGCAGCATGAGTCAAAAGACAGAAAAGTGAGTGAGTTGTTCTTCATGGGAATATTCCAACATTCCACACAAGCCCTAGCTAGCTAGGGTTACAGCACAAGGTGCACATGCTAATTATTGATCTAAATATTATCACTGAAATTATATGTATTGTCTGTTTCCAAGATTCCAATCTTTCATTAAAGTTTATGAGACTATTATTAACTGATAAAACCCTAGTTTCATTTTTCATTGACTCTTGTGATTAAGTCACATGTGAAGCAGTAGATCAGAATGCTCCAGAAGAGAAAAGAGAAGAGAATTCATTATTCTGGCGTTGCTCATCAACTGGGTAGATGTTTATTTTATGGTAAACCAATAAAAATTTATGCCATGTTGTGTCTCAGAATTCTAGTTCCAAGAACAGTTTGATCTTTTGTGAAGAACTTGGAGTTTGATTCGTAAGAATAGGAAGTCATAAGAAAGGTATAGATAAGGTCTATTTCAGTTCATGAACAAAGAAGAAAGAAATTAGAGAGAAGAAGATACAATGCACACAGCATTGCAATGTAATTTTCCACAAGCGACTGATGTGTCACTCTATGTGATTCACTGATTGAATAGCTTACATAAAACAATTTCAATTATATTAATTAGTACAGTGATTGGTCCACCACCTGGTTCAGGGGGATTTTCATGGTCCATCTTCATTAATGGTTTTGAAAGAAGGTCAAGTTGATGTTAACTTGACAATTCTGATCTAAGGCCAACACAAAAACTTTATTTTTTTAAATGTCACGAAGCATCTATAATCTATCATACAAATAGATGATATGTCCATTTCAACCGAAAGAGCCACTCAATCATCTCATCACCGATAAAGATTTAGAAATAGTTAGGGCAAGGTAAACCAAGAACAGTTAAAGCATATGACTTAGCCTATAGGGTTTAGAGTTTGGACAAGTCAGGTTTGGGTGTCCCACAGAGCAATCTTTTTCAATTTCTGATTATATTACAATAAATTGTATGACTTTGGATACTAGAGAGAGAGAGAGAGTGGTCTAGTTAATGTATGGGAAGGGTTTATTCAAGATTAAAAGTTAGTATTAGTATTAGCTAGCTATTAGCTAATCATCAGAAAGAAGGTTAGAAGAAGTAGTAGTGATTGAAATTAGAGAACTTTCCGTTGACTTGTGTATCTCTCTCGATAATTACTTCCATGGCTTTCCGAACTTCATAACCTTCCAGACTTCTAAATAAAGCCATCATCATCACCAATACCCAAAGCTAGTTTTGGAGAGGAAAGAGAGGAACCTTCTTTCCAGGGGGGACTTCTGGAGAAAGAGATAAAAGATCAACTGAACTCCTCAAGAGAGAAAATGGGGAGAGCTCCTTGCTGTGACAAGGCAAACGTGAAGAAAGGGCCATGGTCACCAGAAGAAGATTCTAAGCTCAAGGAGTTCATCGAGAAGTATGGAACTGGTGGTAATTGGATTGCACTCCCACACAAGGCTGGTAAGATTTGCTCAAAAAAGAAAACTGAATTTCTGGGTTTCCTTTTCTGCTCTTCTTTTGTCCCCTACTCGTTCTGATTGTTTCCTGTTTCCCTTAAATGGTTTGGTTCTCTCAGGTCTGAAGAGATGTGGAAAAAGTTGCAGATTAAGATGGCTTAACTACTTAAGACCCAACATTAAGCATGGAGAATTTTCTGATGCTGAAGACAGGATGATCTGTGGTCTCTTTTCTAGCATTGGGAGCAGGTATCCTTCAATTTCTTTCTTTGCAAAAGTCCCAGTTTTTTCAGTCCATATTCGAACAACTTAGGTTATCCAACTTTGTCAGATTAGATCTCTTCATCTGAGATGTACTGAAAATTTTGTCTTGTTTCTTCTGCTTCTTCTTCTTTTGCTGGTTTTGTCTTAATGGAACTTATTCCACCTGAGTGCAGGTGGTCAATAATAGCAGCTCACTTGCCAGGCAGGACTGACAATGATATCAAGAACTACTGGAACACTAAGCTCAAGAGGAAACTCATGGGTTTAGTCCCTCCTAACAATTCCTCTCAAAGAAAAACCCATCATCAACAAACCTTCTCATCTAATCATCTTCAAAGCATGTCTTCTTCATCACCTTCACTATCATCTTCATCATCATATAAAGATAGCAGTATGAATACCACTAATTACTACACCCCCACTAAATCTTTCACAAGCCCTGAGCCAATTTCATTCCCACCAAATCTCTGGAGCAACACCAATGGTTCTGTCGTCACTAATAGTACTCCTGCTACTGCTTCCCTTCTCAGAACTCAACAGAGCTTAGCGGGTCCTATGTATCAGTACCAAGGGAAAGACAATTTTCTCATGTTTGGAGGTTCTGCTGAACCAAGTTGCAGTTCTTCCAATGGAAGTAGCAGCAACCAGATCAGCTATGGGAGAGAGATTGAATTTGAATTTGGTGGTAGTGGTGTCAATGGTGAGCAGCAGCATATGTCTCTTGGGACATATCCCTATAATGGAGTTGAAGAAAACCAGAAGCTATTCCTTGGCAGCAACACTAATGGAGGTCACGGATTTGATGGTTGGAATGAAAGACCAAATGGGTTGTGGGGAGAAACTTCATTAGAGAATGGGCTGGAGGAGATTAAGCAGCTCATTAGCACTCATGGTTGTAATAATAGTTTCTTTGTTGATGAAAACAAGACACAAGGGAGGGCCATGTACTATTGAAACTGACACTGACTGTATGTAAATCAGAAAAAGATTTGAAGGGGTATGGTGGGAGGAGACTCAGAGATCCAATTCTGTCAGATAGGAGAAGAGAAGAGAAGGATGGAGTGTGGCAGTAAGCGATGGTCTATTTTGTTGTTTGAACACTTTTTAACTGTACATTGGTTAAAGTTCCCCCTTAGCATTTCTTTTGGGAATTGGGAATGATGTCTGTCTTAGTTCATTTCCACTGCACTGCACTGCACTGCACTGCACTATCATTCTGAAATTTATTGTCATGGAAACTGGAGAATACATCATCATTCAATTCAAGAATCAAATCAAGCATGCTAATGCCTTAATTTTATGTAGATATTTAATTAATCATTAGTTTTCTTTATTCGTTTCTCTTTCTCTCTCTCCGGTTCTCTGATTTTTTTTTCTTCTTCTTTTCTGCATTATATGTATAATATATAACCTGATCTAGCCAAGCTGCCAGGCATGGCTTGGCACTCTTGGACTAGGGGCAATTCAAGCATGTATTTGAGTTTTTCTTTTATTTGTGACATCAAATAATAGAATATGCATTAGTTGAGTGAACAAAATATATAATTAAAGGAGAATCCTTATCCTAGTCTTCTCTTTTATTTATGTTTATTTGATTGGAAATCCAAGCCTTCAAATAGGGTTGTCTTTCTTCTATTTCTCAGACTTACTGGGCATTTTTTACTGTTGAACTGGTGACAAGAGTCTGGTTAATAGAGGATACATTGTTATTTGTCAAAACCTTAAAATTTTGAATATTGATTAGAAGTAAATCGGAAGCATAACTTGGAAATTAATGGAGAACTAAACCCACTTGTGGTGCAATATATGGAACCCTTGAAAGTGATCATCTGGAACAGACACTGACAGAGAATCCTTATTGGGAAGCTGTCTATGGCTCCAAAAACGTATGATCACAAGATTCGATGCCTTCTGAGGAGACTAGTGATTTGCTGAAATTTTTATTTATTTTTCTCCATGGCCAACCCCTTTCTTTTTAAGATTTAAAGGTTCAGTGCCTTCCACACCCCCACTTAAAATATAAACAGATTGGGAAGATGTACACATTGACCTCTTCAACCTTTGCTTGCATTTCTTATTTGATTGCAACATTTCAATTGGGTTTTGCCAGCTATTTCATTTGTAAAATATTCAGTGGATGAAAACCAACCACAAGAGGAGAGAGAGAGAGAGAGAGAGAGAGAGAGAGGGTTTATCCGGGAATTCTTTTCCAGTGGAGATGGAGTGGTCAAAAGGTAAGGTTACCAACTGACACATGAAGTTTTTAACCTTCTGCTGTCCTTTTGTGAAGATTTCCTTAAGGTTCTTGACAGGTTTGTCTTAAATGAATGAACCAAAATGAAGTGAAGTGATTTGATACTTGACTATGAAGTCTTCTAAATCATAATGGGTTTTCTTACTGTGCAGATTGGAAATGCCATCAATTCAACTGCAAGTGAGTGAAACTACAAAAATATTCTGGTCTGACCCCTTTGCCATCAATTTAACTCTTCAATATCAAATCCTTGCAAGCCGGGCTGATTGAACCGGAGAAAACCAAGCAACATGTCTGGAAAAATCAACTTGGGTGGCTAATCTTTTCATAGGCATCTAACAAGCCCTCCAAAATTAGTTCAAATCTTCAAATTCTCTTAAAATTAGTCAAAAGTGCATGTAAGCTCGTTTGAACACCTAAGTTTTGAAAAAGAATAAGGTATATTTCTAATTTGTTCTTTACAACAATCTTCGTCTCTTCTTTAATTACTATTGCCATCATCATCATCGCCTTAACCTACAGTGCTAGATTTAGGATCTCGAGATAAACATGAAATTGAGCAATGAGGATAAGCATAGTAAAAAATGGAGTCAAGATAAGGTAAAAGGATTATATATTTGAAAACCTATACCATTTTAAAATAGTACTAACTAAAAAGGATATTTCAAATGCTTATTTTCAAATATTGGACACTCAAATTGACTTATGAACCTACCTTTTTTTTTTTTTGGGTCTTTTCTAATAGATAGTATCCTAAAGGAGAGGAAGGGACGACAAGAACCAAGAGAATCGAAGACCTGATATCATGGGGTCTTACACTCCATACATTCACAAAATGCATTAGGCACTTATTCTCTATAAGCCACGAGTCTAATTTGACCTTAATTTCAGAATAATAGAAACTCAAACGCGAATAAATACTCTAATACGAAAATTTTCTCAATGTACCATCATCCTTTCACAAATTAGATTTTTTCTTTTACCTTTTTCATGTGGTCCCCATGTAGAAGATTCTATTCTTCATGTCACTATTGGTGTAATGTAAAAGATTCTCTTTCTTCCCTTCCATTACATTGAAGTTGAGAGGGGAAATTCTCTCCCTTGATTAAATAAACTAAGAATCTCACCAGAAGAGACATGAGTATGAAAGCTTAGTGGTGTAGAGCTAGTGGAGGTTCAACTTCAACATCTTAAAACATGAAATAATTTTATAATAACATTGCTTACCAGCTGATGGTTCCATACTCTAAGAATTTTCCACATGCTATACTCCAAGATTTTATAAATCAATGAACAGCTCTCCTAGTTTGTGGGTTTGAACTTTGAACTCAAAATACAATAGCAAAAATTAAACATCATATCAAACAAAAGGTCTAGTCACTCCTCTCCTTTGTTGAAGTACCTTTCTTTTCTATCACCAAAAGGAATTACCTTTCTCTTCTTACCAAAAAAATACAATTTTCAATCCAATCAAAAGGTCACTTCTGATGAAGAAGAGATTCACTTTACAAATTTTTAGCGAGATTGGACATTTACATTACTCATAAACAATTTTTTTTCTTAAAGTAGAATGTCATAATCAACTTCAATCAGTTGGCCAACATAATGAAATTGTTATAAAAATGGAAGTGGGTAAAGCGATATTATAAGCTCTAAAGAAAAGGATTTGTTTTTGATACCCCAATGATGAACATAGAGTGCAACTTAAGTTGATAAACTGACAACTTATTACAAACAAAGCTTGATCCAAAGAAACTTCAAATCACCTCTAATCAACATTTCAATACCTTATTCCACAAAATTTCAAGAACAAAAAGACTATTGCCAAACTTCAGAAATACTTGAAAATATAATATGAACACCAATTAAGGCTTGCCTTTCTATTAGCAGGTATGTAACATTACAGACAGCCCTAACTCTTGAGAAGGGCTGATCTACTGCCAATTATGGTATGTGAACTTTTCTATTCTCAGCTCATAGACCAAAACTCAAGCATTTGAACGCTAAGCCTGGAATAGAGCATGGATATCATCCTGAACGATTGCAAATCACAGAATTTGGTTGGTTGATCATCTGGAGTATGTTGGTAGCAGAGAGAAGTTGAAAGTGCTACTCCCAATAACATGGTCAAGGATTGAATCAGCTTTCAACTGGAATTAAAATGGCTGTTATTGTGCAGCTTTCCACTATTTTTTTCCACCCAATGACTTAAGGTCACTCTGCTGTAGTTCAACATGCTTCCCAAGCCTGAAACAAGACAAACTCAAAACATCAAGCTACGTGGAAATATATATATACATATGATATAACATCAAAATAGGAATTGCATTCTTTCAAAAAGACCCATTGGCTTATAAGTCAAACAAAATTTCATTGATTCAACTGTCCAGATTTTTTTCCACTTCATTTTCTTTCTTTCTTTCTTCATATTTATTGTCTTGGGACATAGATATTCTAGATACCCCCATTATGAATCGTCAAAGTCTTCCTAATTCTCCATTGTTCCAATCAGATCCGAAAAATGATAAATCAATCAAAATAGGAATTGCATTCTTTCAAGAAAACCCATTGGCTTAAAAGTCAAATAAATTTTCATTGATTCAACAGTCCAGATTTTTTTTTCCACTTCAGATTGTTGCAGTCAGTACAAGCACAGAAAACAATGTCTCCAGTATTTTTCTTTTAATACAATGCTCCTGGCGGCAAAATAGGGCATCAACCAAAACCAAGGAAACTAGTCAAGGTTTATGAAATACTTGAACATTTCTAGTAAAATTATGGATTATATTTTTCTTTAGTTACATAAAGCATTCCCATGGTGGCTGCAGATCTCAAATATCATAGACAAGTTTATAGCCAAAATGTGTCAAACACCACCCCCCCCCCCCCACACACACATCAGTTTAACACTATTCCAAATCACTAAACTAGCATTCACAAATATCACAGGAAATAGAAAAAGGAACTTCAAAGTTAAACTCAAGATTTTAGTTCTCCAGTTACCCAAGATCCGATGGAAGCCTGAAACCTCCTATCCGCACACGCTTAAGTGAATGAAGCTGTAAGATTAGAATACAGAATCAATTGAAAAAGAAAAGGACCAGCTGAAAAAAATATTTAAACAAGCAGATGACAAACAAGTAGCAGTGGTCTCGAGAGACCTTCACATTGGCACCATTTCAACAAGTTTCTGTTCCCTCAACAAAACACATAAGTGCAAAAGCCGTTCTTCAAACCACTTTTCTTATTGATTCGTTTTTAAACAACAAAAGAACAGCCATTTAAACAAACACCGACCTTCCATTCTTCTGTTCTCCAAGAACAAAAGAATGCTTGAACTGTTCTTTCAGACTGTTACCAAATGAGAATCCTTGGTTAGGGGTTTAAGGAGAATTGAGGCTAAGGATTTGTAGGTTATGTTTACCAAAGGTAAAGTTTAAATTTAACATTGGATAGATTTGGTTTGAAAGGCTCATCAATTGCTTTGATACGGTACCTATGGTCTCAAATGAAGAGAACTAATGTTTAAAAAGGTAGAAGTTGGGCTATGTCTGGAAAGAATGCAACAACGAAAAAGCTTGTATGCACTCAAACTCTGACCGTTTTGTCGAAATACTAATCAGACCTTATCCAATGATAACACTAAAGGAAGTCCCAGGTATAGCACCAGTGGGACAATATCACTTTTATATTTTCCTAAAATTTTCTTTGCCACTGTAACCACTATAATTCTGCAAATGGGAAAGAGATGTTATATGACAAAAATATGCACAAAAAAACTAAAGAAATAAAACTGACCATTAGCCCAGCATTTTTAATAATTTCACGAACTTCATGATTTCTGCCTTCATGAACCTGTCAAGTTCAGTACAAACAAACCAAAATGGATCAGTTTTCCACACTCATTAGAACTAAAATATGTGAGGAAGGGCCGAGTGAAGGAGGAAGAACTACGATTTAAACAAGAAAATTAGTCATGGACATTTAAAGATAAAAGTTATCATTCTTTGATTGAAAAAGTTAAAGGTAGAATCAAGGAAATGTGAAACCAAAAACGTAACATCTAAAACCTAGTGATTTTTTGTTTAAATAATATAATCTTGCCAGACAAAAATGGCAGTACAAGTCACTCTGAAGATATATTTCCAAAAATGGGGAGTTACAGAATAGCTCATCTGCATGATGTTCAACTGACCTTATTTTAGCAATAATCACAAGATTCTAATTAAAGATTCAGAAATCTAATTGCAGAAAGTAACGTATGGAAGCAGCAACAAGGTGGGAAACTCGGGGTGCTAAACATGAGAATGAATGTAAATACATGTAATGCTTACCCCCCCCCCCCTGCGGTATAGCTCAATCATCATTAACAGTGTTTGTACATCAAAATTTTGTGCAGAAGGAAATCCCACAGATAAAACATGACTTGTTTCCTGGTTAAATGCTTAGATCAACCACTTTGAATCAGGCCATTAATGGCTTACTTTCAGCTCAGTTGTTGCCCTGGAGATGCCAAGAGTACGAGCATAGTGGTCTCCTCATGTTTTTGAATACACTCCAATCTCTGCTGACCTAGAGTCCGAAATAGAGCAGCCATTGATGTTGACCGGTTAATAATTTAACTGTCAAAATAACATGAAAATGTGGCATCTATTGACAGTTGTCAGGAATCAAGATCCAGTCCTGTAGCTAACACAAATCTTTTTTTCACTAGGAGGTATCCCCCTAATGTTGAGCAGGTTTGGTTCAATTTGGTTGGGAGCCAACCCTGACAAAACCCAACACAAGGCCAACCCCTAATCATCCTCCTTAGTTAAAAAGCACAAATTAGCCTGGGGTCAGTCTAGAATCCAGATGAGGTAATTCTTGGTCGCAAAGAAGCAGGTCTATCAGAGTTTCCCCACAGGCATGTTCAAGATCCTTCTGTGATAATTAATCCTAAGAGTGAGCAAAGCTATGATTGGAGAATTCTTTAATATGATCAATGAAACATGTTTTGGAGAGAAAATATAAATACCCAGTATTCCCAAATAATTAAGTAATGTCAACAACATCATCAAGATGTTTATTGCTAGAGGTGATAAGTTGATGATCAAGACAGTCTATGTGAAAACATAATAAATTCAGACACTGAAGTTTATCTGCCTTCCAAGGAAATTGAATTGATCTTCAAATTCATAAATGATCACCAAGTCCAATGCCTTCAGATGTCACTTGTCAGACATAGTATTCATCTTCTTCAGACAGAAAATCAACTCAGCCGTTACGTAACACATGAGCTTGTTCTTTACTTGAAATAAAATTTTGACACTTGATTCCTTGTGACACTCTTTGAGACCATTCTATCTACGCCTGATGCTAACATGATCTACCAACATCCCTAAACATATTAACCAAATAATTTAACTAACCTGTTCGGTTTCAGTATTTTTAGTCAAAATATAATGAAATAGACAAATACAGACAGGAGAAAGCACTTTAATATGCAATGAACCCAAGTTAGAGAAAGGAATTTATGGTGTAGCTACTCTTAAAAGTATCCTCTTTAATGTCTAGCCAAGTACCACAATGCGAAGCCGAGGCCTTTTCATGTCTGGCTGTTGTGGCAGTAGCTCCACAGAATCTGGGGTGCACTGGATGCCTTCAACAACTGTGCCTTCACTGACAGCTATCAACTGTTTCTTATTTACAATTCCATCTATAGTTGCGATGTATCTACAAAACAATAAGTTCAAGCTGTCAGGATACACAGAAGAATGTGGTAACCTCAAGCAGCTATAAATCACCTTAAACTGTCTTGGGAAAGGAGAAAAAGAAATCACCTACAAACAATAACTAGAAGGGGCAAGGGATGCCCTACACTCAAGTAAAAAGTAAAAAATAAAATAAAAAATTACAAGTTTATTGCTTCATATAGATCAAGTGAATATTTATTTGGGCAAAGAACACACTGAAATCCTATTTAACTAAAATAGAAACAATTCAATGCAACAAAGGAAAAAAAATAGAGGGAACCATGGAAACTTACTCCTTTGACAACTTAGATGATGGATGTGAAAGTCTTTGAGCAAAATCTCCTGAAAAGACAGAATTTTACAATTAAAAAAAAAAAAACCAACTCTTTGCAGTCAGATCCAAAAGTTCATAATAACTCAGTATGCTGTTTATGTCATCAGTCTGAGGCATAATCACATTCTTACCATCATTGGTAACAACAATCAGCCCAGTTGTGGCAACATCAAGACGACCAACAGTAAATAATCTTGGTTTTGGTAATCCTGGATTTTTCTTATTCTGGAAATGCAACTCATTAGATTTATAGTATGAAAAAACAAACCTAGAAAATAAATTAGAAGATTAAAGCTCAGAAATTGCAGATACCCAGTTCTTGAAGAAATCATCAAACAGCGAAATGACAGATCTAGATTCATTCTCCCCAAATGAGCATATGTACCTGTCATTTTAATTGCATTAACTCCTCCATCTACACAAAACACATGAATTCCAATCCTAAGACAGCTTTTAATTGCCAAAAGACCATAAAAATCCAGCATTTGATGAAATAGCAACCAACCCTTTTGGCTTGTTCAGCGCAAAATACACCTTTGGAGGAAGCTTCTTAGCAAGACGGCTTCCATTCACATATATTATATCCCTTGTTGGATCAACACGAGTCTACATATTGAGAGCAGCATTAGAATGAAAATACAAAAATGCGATTTTATCTATATACACCAATTTCCTTTCCTAAGCAATAATTGCAGCTTCATCTAGTAAACAGGAAGAAGAAAATAACCAAAACCCAAAATTTTCTTCTTAGCAGAACATAAGAGAGGCAGAGAACTCAGGGAATTGAAGAACGGAATACCTGTGGTGCATTGCACACAGAACCATTAACGGTCACCCGGCCCTCAAATATAAGCTCCTCGCTGCTTCGTCTTGATGCCACTGGAAACAAGAACTTCGTAATAAATTAAGTAAAAAAAATTAAAAAATCTCCATAACCCAGGTCGAAAGGAAATGAGAAAAGGAAGAGCTCCAATGAACAAGAAATTCATGAATCGTTTAACTCCCATTACTATTTATCCAATTCAGGTATGTGTCCAATTAAAAACGTAATTCGACACCGAAAGACAAAAGACTAGAGTAACAATTCTAATTTTCCAAACCCCTTAGGAAATGAAAGCCAAATGGGCTTTCACGATTCCAACCGAAACGAGATTCCCCTGAAGGTTATATTTCCTAATTCCTCCAAAATTCAGGTTCGTCAAAGCCTAGTCTGAGTTCTTACCACCAGCAGCTGCGAGAACTTTACTGAGTCTCTGAGGGGAATCCCTGAAGTTCTCATTATAAAACCTCCGAGCGGCCTTCGAGTACTTGGGCTCCGGCGTCGGAGCAACAGCTTTTGTAGGCTTCTTCTTCTGCTTCTTCACACCCGTAGATGTGGTTTTGGCATCGGCCATGGCGTGAAGAAACCGAGCCGGAGGAGTCATCTGGAGTGAGAGGTTGCCATTTTCGTCTCGAACGATCCATGGAATAAAGAGCGGATTGGAAGGTAGTTGCTGGAAGCTATGATCTTGTTTAGCAGAGTCTTCAGAAACGAGTTTGTCCTTGGGGGTTTCTTTACGCCCAGAGCCAAAGGAGATGTTAAACTCCCTAGACGAAGATGAAATTGAAGAACACCTAATGGGAGAGAATGTTCTAAGGTTTCTTCTGCAACTGAGAGTGAAGACCGACGAAGACAAGTGAAAAGATGACAATGCCATATATGCAGCAGCTGCTGCCGCGGCCGCCATGGAAGGAAGCGTTCTGCCGCTGTGCGGCTTCCTAGAGTGGGAAACTGCTACTATCGTCTATCTGTGAACACGAATTCACCTTGAAATTGATTTTCCAAAGAACAAAAATTTAACGGTTAAAAGTATTAAACAGCCTTAGTAGTCTTTGGTATTGTTTTTGTTTTTGTTTTATTTTGTTTTATTTTTTTTCATGCAAATTAATTTTAACTTATGAAAATTACAAAATTGACCTTAATTTATAGGACCTTTTTGGTAAAGATTATAAAGTATAGATTGATATTCTAAAAAGGACCCAGCCCAAAATTTGAAGGGCATTGTAGTCTTTGTTTTATTTATTTATTTATTTTTTGGTGTAAAATAGTGTGTACTTTGCCGATGTGGCAAAATTTATGGGTGGTAGCACAAAAGCCAGGCCAAGCACGACACTTAACTTGGAGATAAGACAAAGAAGTTATGGCGATCTGGGTCTTATACTCTGAATTTGAATTGCATTTTGATATTTGTTGCCTTTGTGTGCTAAATTTTGCAGATGTGAAACTTATAATGGTGTACATTGCCATAACCATCTAGTCGTGAACGACACTCAATTTGGAGTTAAAGCCAAAAAGTTCCCGTATGGATTCTTTCCTCCCGGTTGTAATACACTAAGATCATCCTAGAAATGGTGTGCAATCATGCATCCTGTAAAACCTTAAGTAGTTAGCCAATGTAGGGTTGGTTGAGTGGTAAAGATCCATGCTTTATAGTGGAGCCAAGGTACAGTGGGTTAAACCACAGGATGGCATTAAATTTCAAAAAAAAAAAAGCAGCTGTAGCAAAAAAACGAATTAAGAAACAATAGTTACTCCAAGTTTGTCCAGTGGCGTAATCGATGCTTCTCCTTTCAGGCGCCAGGATTAGCTAAGATTTAGACTTTATAGTGCAGTGCAATATACAATTAATTGAACCACAAGATTCTTATTTGCTTTAACAATAGGTTTTCTTAGTTACGAATTAAGATTCAAACAATGGTTTACTAACACAAGCACAGATCTGATCCAAAAAGTTTGGCTTAATGATGAAGAGGCAACTTTTATCCTTTCATACCCCACCCAAGAAGCACTAGCCTATTCACTTAATTCCAGGTTTGGTAGATGTGTTTACACTTTTTAATGTCTCGTTATTTAATCACAAGTCCCCAACACTCATTGGAATTTTTCAACAACACGGCAACTTTTCAAAGTTGCTGGTACTGTACTAATTGGAACAGAACCTATTCGGCAATTCTGCAGAAAACTGGACATTATAATGAGGCAAAAAGGTCAAAGGGATCGAAGACAGATCAAGAATGTATTCGCATTTAATCCCAGTTACAGATTTGATGAAAGAGAGTTAGATACAAGTATTCTGTACAGAGATAGTACAATAAATTTATGTACAAATACACACAGCATCTCTCCATTCCGCTACGAAAAGTCCCACTGCCACCAGACCTTCTCCACAATACCCCCACCGCTACGAACAGCTAGGTGGAGTGTTTCAGAAGCAGGAGGGACACCCCACAGAAGTGGCACAGAGACCGTCATGGTAAGCTTTTCCTGCAAACCTCCTTTGCTAGCCTTCTCTGCAGCTACAACCTGACCATCATGAAATGTTTTCAACTGAACCATGATCAAAGTAGAGCTTTACAAGCAACCTTCTGGATTGAAGAAAAAACTAAACAATAGAGGAGAAAAAAACACATTTACTGCCATACTGAATTCCTAAGCTAAATTATGGGTCAGATTACTGAAGATGTATCAAGTATAACAATAAAAGTGTTCCATGTGAAAACGATGAACCATACTACATTGAAATATTAAGAGGGGCGGCTTCACTGTCCATCATCAACAAATATAAGAAACATTTGATTCACTCACCCAAAGGAATATAGAACATCCAAATTATAATAAGATCAACACAGCACATGCAACACCGCAGACTTGGATCTAATGTGGACCTGGGTGAGGTGATCTTGCTGCAAGCTTGCTTGAGTTCTGATGGTCAGAATTGTACTGTGAAGCTGCCCCAAAAATAGAAAGTAAGATGTTGAAGAAGTTGCTATGGTGGACTGAATCGATGGATGGAAGATTGAAAAGATGGGTGACATGGGAAGAATACTTGAAGAATCCAGCAGGGTTTGTTACTGGAAGAAAGGTGGTGAGCGATTAGAGGCTGGCAAACAACCAATTTGCAGAGCAATAGTAGCTGGATTGAATAGGACAACTAGCATCAGCATCAATACACCAATTGGTGCTTTGAAGATGAACAACAGCAAGTTTGATGGCCTCTTCCAGCAATGGCAGCAAAAGATTCAAGTCTTCGGCCCAAGTGATGTTCGAACAAGAGAAAGAAATGAAGAAATAGAAAATCGGATAGCTGTATTTAGCACTCAAAAAGAAGGCTCCATCATGCCTTGGGAGATTAAATCGCGCATTAGTCCCCCTCTGAACCAGGGTTTTTGAACCCCAGGGAGCATTGCTTAGATGCAGAAATCTTTACAATTCAATCTTTAATGCTAGCTGTTGAAACAGAGGCTTGATATTTTTCTTCAGGACTTCGATTACTCAAGCTTTGCAACCAAAAAAAAAACAACGCAACTCCTCAGCTGCTAATCCATCTAAGATGAATTTCTGGTGAACTGACAATTATATTGTTTACAAAAGTTGGGAATTGTTTGTCACCTGATAGACATGGTAAGCCTGTGCTATAGAGATGCTTCACCCATTTCACAAAAGTCAGCCAAATATATGTGACAAGCATAAGACACCGTTCAAAGTGGTCAATTTTGGAAATGACAGTGACCTCTAATGCACCATAAATGGAGGTTAGTGGCACATTCATAAATTTTATATCTTTGAATATATTTTAACGCATACAACATGCTAAGTTTGAACTTCGAGTAGTGTTAAATGCACTCTCACAGTGTGTGCATGTGGCAGTCCATGAACTCTAAGTTCACAAACCTTTTGTGCACATCATCATTTATATTGGACATTGAATTAAATCATTACACATGACCAGAGCACAGCATACCTCTCCACCATGGTCCAAGACTGTGTCCTCCACAACATCACTCAGCATCTCAATGGAACGGCAGAAGCCAAAGATACAGAGTCGTCTGCCCAAATCAAGTCCCTACACAATTACTTTTAAATTGTGTAAGAGCTTAGGCACTCCAAACATGCAAAAAAGATAAAATGCTAACCATTAAAGATAAATGTTAAGTCCTTACATTTGTTGCTGCAATATCAAAGAGTGCACCCAAACACAGTCCCTGATTGGGATCCATATAGTCACTCTCCTGAAACTGCTTTAACCTTTGGGCCAATCTACCCTGTTTCTTCTGCACAATAAGGCAATGCAAAAGAGTGACAGAGTAAAATTAGACCAAAACAAATAATTTTAATGCATTCCAGGAATCAGGTGGTAATTGCAGTTAATACCATTTGATTGAAGAATTAGAAGACATAATAAGGTATTACAGACGAGAGATATAAGAAATTAGCCTTGGGACAAAGAGCATAAACTGGTGAGAAATTCTGATTTTCCTGGTACATAACAAAAATCTGGATGGGTGTCAATAAAGTGTTTCGAATCATACAGCGGAGAACCTTGAGTCACTGAAAAATGGAACGGACTTTCTCTTAAGAAGTTCAATATGTATATGGCGCGGGGGGGTTAGAAGTACCAATTGGTCAAAACACACTGCAAATGGATCCTTTTGGTTAGTTTGGCTGTGTATTACTAGAACTCAAGGAAACAAGTCAAGAAAATTTAGGTGATGGATTAATGCTTTCTAATCAGGAATTCTGACTTCATTTTAGATATAACAAAATTTTCTTCCCTGTAATCTATCATCAAAAGAAAAAAAAATGTGAAAACCATCATTGTTCCAATCCCAGCCTTTTCTCACTATGCAAATAAGAAGAAAACATGCTAAACCAGGTCATGTCAACCGAACTTGGAAAACCCTACATCTGAGGATGCAAGACGGCGAGGGACCATGGAACCTCCTATTTGAACTAGTCCATCAGCAGTGAAAAGTGTGATTCTATCTTCAGGTACCCACTGGATAGCTGCAAAACATAATTCAGAAGTCACCAATCTCTTTATTAACAAAGAAAATTTCCATCTCTATTAATAGAAAAAAAAAGAGGGGGGGTGGGGTGGGGAGAGGAAGGGTGTACACTTATATATACAGACAAAATGTGGCTTCAGTATGGCTGTATGATCAGAGATTATTCAAATATATGGTACATCTAACATACCAAATATTTGTATTGACATCTATACCAGAAAAGGGGGAAAAAATTCTACCAGAGAAATCATTGTGGAACAAATAATGATACTAAGCTCAATTAGAAAGGGAATATCTAAATTCATCACCACCTCCCATGTGGCAGACATAGTCCATGCACAAGAAGTTGCCACTCCATTCTCGCTGGAAAAATTGCAGCCCAATAAACTACAATAATGCCATTTCACTGTAAGCAATCTAGCAGTTTTTTCCACTTCAAATTCATTTCCCCTGGAACTCCAATGTAAACAAAGAAGTGGCTGCAGGAACATTAGAGAAAGGAAACATCCATGTCTGCTACGTAGCAAGTGTTGACAAGCCAAAAATGTCACAAGCTAGGGTAACATAAAGAAGGACCACTCCACAATTATAAGCATCTTTCTACAAATCCAGGAAAAAATTGTATGAAACAAGATATCTAAACATAGGACACAAACAAAACATACATGGTGATGTTACACTAGTTTGCAGGGGTAGAGCTTACCCAGGGTTGGGGGGCCCATGCCAACCCCATTTTTAAAAATTTCTTTATCGATACCCCTCAGGCCCTCTTTCTAGGTGTAGAATACAGCAATCCCCACCCCCCCCCCCCAAAAAAAAACCCATTTTTTTATATTTCCTAGAGAGGTCGCTTTGGGAAACACCAGCACTTGGTTCTGATAGGAGAAATATCTTAACAGTAAATGGATACCCCTTAGGCCATCTTTCCAGCTGTGGAATATCAGCACTAACCCCCCCCCCCCAATTTTTTGATATTTCCTAGAGAGATCCCTTTGGCCTTCTTTCCATGTGCGAAACACCAGCACTTGGTTCCCTGATTGGAGAAATATCTTAACAGTAAAGACGATGGGTAGAATGGTCATTGTTAATAATTAAGTTCCAGGGTATTTGACAAATTCATAGAAACCAAGATGCACAATTCACCAGTATTCGGCCCCCCTCAATATTAAATTCTGGCTCTGCCCTTGCTAGTTTGGATCAATGAACTCATATAACATATTACCGGTAGACACAGTACATTCCCTGATTAAAAGAAAGAAATCCAAAAACAAGCACGAGAAAGAAGGGGCAGGAAAACTTCAGTCCACATTGCACAATTATGTTTGAACCAGAAATAACCTGGTTTACAGTTCTGGTGAGTACTATTCAAACTGGGTTGATAATTTGACTGAAAATTCAGCTGAGACACGAAAAATTTTCAGTTTCAAGTTAATAATTCATTAGTCAAGAGACAGTTACTATTTGTTAACTTCTCAACTCTTTAGTCAAGAAATACTTTCCAGTCTATTAGACTTTTGGAGATTCAAACTCAAGATATAGGGACCACTATAAAAATTTGAAGAATGAAATAGATGAACAGAAAGTTTCTACATAAGAAGTTCAATTGATTGCGAGCAAAACCCCACAAGTCTTATCTGAATTAAACAGAGACCTTAGCCAAAACCTACATTCAAGAAAATACAATTCAATGCAATCCAAAATCTGGAGGACAACAAATAATTCATCCATGCACTCTCAAGGAGGGCTTCACCACGCACTGACAACATAATCACTAATACGTAAAGAGTTCTATCTATTGACAGTGAAACAGCTAAGGGAAACCCAATCATCCCAAAATAAACTTCTCCTCTCTAAAATCTAAAGCAGCTATCCCCCAATTAGAAGAGCAAGGAGAAAATTTAGGCACAAATCAATATGTTTCCATGAAAGTTCTCTTGGTCAGAAAACACTTGGTTGTTCTGTTGCAGGAATGAGCCAGAGCCAGTGGGTGACTCAAATACTCAATTTGCTCAGGCAGTTCTGTGGATCAAATCCTAGCCCTGGCGTACCAGGGACTTAAACTTAAACCTTTTTAGAGAAGGCTAAACAAACTTATATGATACTTTTAGAGAAGATTAAAACTTGAAGGTCTTTGAAAGAAGACGGAAACTTGTAAGATCTTTTGAGAGAAGATTGAAACTCTTCTATTGAATCAACAACTAAAAGCCACAACTTGGTCATAGACAATGCATAATCTGCATTTGCAATGAAGTTGACAGTGTTGTTTGACATGTGTATGTGTAATGTGTGTCAAAGAAGGTAAGGGGAATGAATTTATACTACTCACACTTCCCTCCAGTCTTCAAACTTCTAACTACCTCAACCTATCCACAGACATAACCGCTCAAACCACCCTGCTGATTATGCAGATAGATTTAGGATTCATATCCTTTGGAGTAATCGGTCTAACTACCTAGAAACTGCTTCGGTGAACTCATTCAAAGTGCACTGAACCAGATCCGCAACCCGCTTAGACCAGACAGAGATCAGGGTTCCATATGACACAGAATTTCTTCAATCGATCAACACACAATGATCCAAATGCAGCTCGTCAATAAAATCAAACGCAAAAGCCGTCAATAGATACATCCCGTAAGGAAGTTCTTTCAGACTTCATTTAGAGGAATATGAAAAGATCTTTAAACATTTCAACTTCCTCATCCCTGGAATAATTTGTTTAGATGAGTGAACATCAAAATTAAATTCAGACCGCATGGACGATATCAGCAAAACATCAACAAAGAGGAAGGCACAAACAAGAAAATAAAACCCTAAAAGAGCTAGAGTCCAGAGCCATCATTAGAATTGGGAAGGGAAAAAAACAGAAAGCTAAAACCGACATACCAGAGCCATCATTTGCATCAGTGTTGGAGGACTGCCAAGGGTAGAATCCAAATGAATCATCACCAAGGAAGTCTCCGGAACCATTTTCCTTAGCAAAAGATCGGAGGAGACGAGACGATTGTCCACGAAAAACGAACGAAAATTTGGGGGGCGAAGAGAAAGAAGAAGAAAGGGACAAGAATGATAACAATCTGGGATTTGTGGCTGTCGGTGACGATGATGCGGTTGAAGGTGAATTATTATCCCAGGAAGATGGCGGAGAGAAGGTTGAAAAGGAACGGAAGAAGGTGGTAGAGAAGCACAGAGCAGACGAATCCGCCATACGAATGAAAGGAGGACACAACATAGACACGATCTACAGTAGAGAATGGAATGAAAGTAAAAGAAAGAGAAAATCTAAAATCTCAGGCTATAAGTGTCTGTCACTTGGAAGGGACCGCCAAGTAGCTACGGAGATGCCACGTGGCATACGCCTTCGAACATCTAGCGACTTTAAAAAACAGGTTTTAATAATCAGTTAAATAACTGAAAATGGTGGGATTGGAGTGTCACATTATCTGATAACTGGAATAGTGAAACGACTCAAACCCCAATTATTATTTTTTTATCTTATTTAAATATTATTATTGTTATTTTTGACTACTAAGAGATGATGTTAATCGCCGGAAACAATGAAAGAGGCCATGCTTCATGGCTCATGCTTTGGTTGAAGGTGTGCACAGCATTGGTTGAATCAGGTCCCCATCAACTAGTCTATATCCTACAGTAGTGGAGGAAGGATTTACCATCGAATGTTATGTCCATTATTTCTGATGCTTTGTATTTAAGCTCTTACTTAGTGGATTGTAATTTGTTTTATGTCTCTAAATGGATCAACTCCCCTCACATCCACTCCTTGGTTATAGAACCTTTTCAATTTTTTTTTCTTGGCTATGCTGCTCAATATATTGAATTATCTAAAAAAATATATATATTAATCATTGCCGACCGAACTAACCTTTAAAAACGTTCTAAATTGAGGACGGCATGAAGATGCTTTTTAAAACTTTTTGCTCATCTATCTTGCTCATAAAGTACTAGCATGCTCTTTGAAAGCATGCTCTCATCCTCCCTCATTCACATATGACCCTCTCAGGCCTTATGTGAGTGTGAGAATGGCCTTGTCAGGCCTTATGTGAGTGTGAGAAGATGGAAAGACCGCCTGCTTGAGTAGAGAAGATCTCTCTCTCTCTAGTTCCCCCTATCTGTCCCTGCTCTCTCTCCCTCGGCTCTCTCACTGGTGCAGTCATTTTCACTGACATATTCATGCTTCATTTATCTGACTGTGTCGAGTGAAAAATATGTTTGATCGGATTTCATCTGGGTTTCTTTGTGAGTCTAAGAAATTCCAAAGATGTCACTGATTTCATGTTAGTCAAGTTCTGATCCAAACCCTTTACTGCTAGAATCATTAAAGGACTAGAGATCAAGCACCATGGATTAGCATTGTTTAAGAGGATGGATCATCTCCACTACCAACAGGTAACATACAAAACCAATAAGATCACAAAATGACAGGCTTTTTATTGATTGTATGTTCATCGAGTCAAGCTACAGAACGAAACAACGCAAGGACCATGAGACATACGTAACCATCTACCATTTCATAGTTCGTACAATCAGCATGAACAGTCAACATGTAGGTAGAACAGAGGAAGTATTTTCGCTCCAAATCAAGGACCAAAGTCCATTATTGTGGTGAAAATCACTGATGTAGCACTGTAGGAATTCCAACTTGAATTTCCTGCACCAAAGCCAAAATATTTCAGTTACATTGTACATGAAGTTCCAATTCATAAACGATAATCGATTGAACATCCAAGTCCAAAGGTAAAAACAGTTGGTCCAGAAGACCAATCAGGAATATTCAGCAAGAAGCCTGGTGAGTTCATATATTTCCATCTTCACGGGCTAGGAAGCCCTAGGTCTGTAACTCTCCATTCCAAACCATGGACCATCTCAGTTTATGGGAATCAAATGGTTCACTAGGTCCGTATGAACCTTGATAGTTAGGCCAGTTACCGTAGGTGCTGAGGTTGAAGATTGCTTGGTATTCTTGATCTGGGCAGGATCGTTTAACGAACTCGAGTGTTAGATTGAAGTAGCATTTTTTCGGTCTTCCACTTACTTCCAATCAATAACCCCACTTCAATTTCCAAAAGAAAATCATCAGATTCAATTTTGATTGGTATTCAGGGTCAGCAGGAACTATGTGGTCTTCTGATATTTAGGACAGTTGAAGTGCGCCTCTCCAATTCAGCAGGCTCCATAGAGCCAACACCAGCACCACCAAGTGCACACTGCATCTTTACAGTCTCCTGGGAATTCCAGGCTTTCAGTTTAACATGACTCAAGTTTTCATTTTCAGAGGTTTCAGGAACGGGAATCCTATGGAGAATGACCCGTTTGACTAGGCCCATGAAGTCCTCCTCCAGGACAGGGATTTAGTATCAAGAAATTTAGACCCATTGAAGGAGTGTGAAGGAGTAAGCAAAGTGTGCGTGTGTTCTTTTTTCTTTTTTTTGGGGTGTGTGTGTGTGTTAATTCTCTGAACACTCGCTCGGTCATATTGTTGAAATATGCCACAAAATTTTACGCATTCATTCAAAAGGGTACCCTGCCCACCCAATTGTGAACGATGAAATCAACCTCTATATGGTGGAAATAGGTGCCATATGGATATACAGGAGAATTAAGACAAAGAAATTTGAAAACAAAAAGAGAGATGAAAACAGACAAACCTAAATTCTTGTCATATCACATCAAGAAGCAACAACAGTTGACTGCTTAATGTTTTTAAGATCAAAGATCTCAATCCAGTAGCCATCAGGATCCTTAATGAAAGCAATTCCTTTCATTTTACCTGCAACATTTCCGATAAAGAAATTTCAAGATGTGCAACTTAATAATTTCAGAAGAATGGCCATCGTCGATCTTAGAAAGAAAACTTCAGGGGGGAAAATACATCAGGGATTACAAATAACCAGCCAATCATAAAACTGAAACCTAATGAATCATTTTAGTGGGTCAGCTCCTTGCAGGGCCAACATTCCAATTCAATGCTGCTCTAACTGATTGTATGCTTGCAGGGAAGATCACTTTGAAATTTTAAATAGCTCCATAACTTCAGCTGATAATGTCATTTCAGACATGAAATGTTGACTCAAACTAGTTACAAAATTAGGAATGAACTTACTATTTTTCCATATTTGACACCTCAGCATTTTATTTTTCTGAGAAATAAAAAAATCAGTCCACAGTTGTCAAGGTGGCAGCTAGCAACTAGCCATCAAGGCAGATTTTCAGGCCCTAGATGACTGGCTGCCAAGTTGCTAGGTTCCCATGTGATGATGGAATGCCAACAACCACCGCCCCTCCACGACCCCCCCACCCCGAACGAAAACCTTTTTTGAGCAACATCTATATGTTATAATAAAATAAAATAAAATAAAAAACCAAGAGATGTTGGCTCCCTCTCTTCCCCACCCCTACAGCTCTCTTTCTCATCTTTTAAATAAGTCTTTTAGACTTGAAAGGAGCAACTTTGACCCTACTATTTTGTAAATGGAGAGCTATTGAGACCCCTTAAGAGTTGAGTGCCACCCTTTGGTTGAGTGAATCCCTAAGACCCTAAGTTATCTTTTGATTGGATGAATCCCTTAGTTGTCTTTGATTTTGCATGTTTATTGCTTAGCATTGAAGCACTTTGATTTTTTATTCCTCAAGTCCCTGTGCATTTTGAACTGGCATGTATCACCAGATCCCAGAGCAAATAGAAAAAGGAAAACAGAAAGAGAGAGAGAGAGAGAGAGAGAGAGAGAGAGAGAGAGAGAGAGAGAGAGAGAGAGAGAGAGAGAGAGAGAGAAGAGTAAGAAGCATGGGAGATGAGGGAAGAAAGGATCAAGGATGGAAGAATATAAGGGAAAAGAGGGAGTCAGACAGCCACTACTACCACCAGAAGAGTTGGAAGTGCCAGTCACCATCACTATTGTCCAACAACACTATATTAGAATAAGAAAATGAAGACGAAAGCAGCAGTAGCTGCCTCTTCTACAGGAAAAAGAAGGGAAAACCTACTGCGTGTTGCTACTGCTTCCAGATTTATAATCAACATCATCTCTGCCAAATCCAATATGCTGAGTTGTCTGGCAAACAGGTGAGTAGAAGGGGGAGGACGAAGACATATCTAGACTCTTCTTTTATTCTTACAGTGTTATTATCATTTTACTTTATTCTCTAATTTTGTATTTTCTTTCATATTTAAAGAAAAAAGGACCAAATTTCCTACTATGTACAAGAGATCCTTTCTGAAATCAAAAGTAAGAAAAGATTCTCTTCTATGGTCTACAACTCCATTATATATGTAAAAACCTAGTCGCCTAGATGCCTCCAACCACTTAGTATCACCTTGTTTTCATGACAACTATATATGAATCAACCTTCAAAGGTTTGATGCAGTTTCCTATTAGAATATCTATACATCTTCTCACATTCCTGCGCCAAATTCATTGTCCTACCCTAACTCAGTTGGAGTTACCCTGAGCCCAACTCCCCCCCCCCCCCCCCCCCCCCAAAAAAAAAAAAAAAAGAAGAAAGAATGCATATACACACACAAGAACACAACCAAAAGACAAGCGCAAGGCCAATCCAATATTTATTTCTTCCAAGTCCAAATGGAGAAAACAAAAATGTACAAATAAGTATCCCAATTCATTAATCAAATGGATGAAGTTTCCCAACAAAAATAAAGAAATTAAAGAATGAAAGAAGAAAAATCACAAATCTGAAAAGCAATTTGGCCTGTATGCCTTCTACTTTTTAACTTCAAGAAAATTTCATATATGAGATTTGGAAGGCCAGCTTGTGTCACATAAAAACTAATAAACGTACAAATCTTAACAAACCCAGCCAACAGGTACCCTTTTAAATTTAACGACATGTGATAAAATGACCAACTCATAAACATCACCTAGAAATAAACAAATTTTGGTTATGCTTGTTGAAAATAGAAAAGTTTGAGAGCAATGGTATTGGATAAATACTCAAAATAGCACAGAAGGAAGTTGGTCTAGGGGTGTTACTATGTCACTTCCCTTGAGACGTAATTTGGCCCACTGACTGTAGACGAGTTTCAGTGAATTGTCTCCCAGGATACAAGTTAGCCCAACAAAGGTTGATTTTCAGGTTATATTATATGCATAGAAAAACCTCCAGCTACAGAGTTTAGGAGAGATTTTCTAGCTACTCATATGTAAGCATGTGGGGTCATTTGTAGACATGGAAGTGCCTTTACAGCATAGAAATGACTTTTAAATCTCTTTGGAATCCACAATGGATAAGCCATCACCTTAGATTGCCTATCGGCTAAAATTATCAGCCCAGAAGATCTAGCTCAAAAAGATGCAAGCATATAAAATGACAAGTGCGTGTACCAAATGTGCCTAAATGGCCACACAACCCACTGACTATATGTACACATATGCGCTTGGACGGTATACTGTCCTCATACATACACCATATCACGTCTACCTTGATACTTGTATTTAATAATATGCGGAGACACCTATTTATAAAATCAAATTTTTTGATTCTCAGAATCTGATTTGGGGCTGAAGAAAATACACTTTCAGAAAATGCAAAAATGAAAGCACTTCATCTTGAATCCAAGAAACAGAAGACCCATTATATTCAAAATAATACAAACAAAAGTCACCGTCAAACCCAAGAAATTGCAATCAGTGAAGGCCTAAATGACTAAAGGGGAATAAAATCATCTAAAGAAGGATGAAACTGTGAAAGGAGGTCCAACTTCTCATGCAAACCCATCATAACTACAGTAGATCACAAGCTAACAAGGAAGAAGGGTCACAAAGTATTCCTGAACTCATTGGCTGCTACCCAAGGAGCAACTGAGCTAGGTACGATTGTCAATGCTCCTGTGGGGGAAACAGGGTTTTGCCGTGAAATCAGGGAAATTATTTTACTAGAAGTTAGATCATTCAGAATTATTTTACATCAGCATGCCTACTGCCATGGTGTAACACGTCGCAGATTTCTCCACGAAGTGAATATTAATAATGATCATTATTTTAAGAACAAATTGCATTGGCACCCCAAAATGGAGGTCTTAAAGCACTAACACCCCCACTTTATGTTTAAAAAGCACAAAGACCCCAAAATTGGATTTTCATTGGATATATTTATCAAATTTATCACTGAAAACAATTAAATCACTGTTTATTTTCTAATTCATCACTGAAAACAGTTAAATCACTGTTTATTTTCTAAAATATCCCTATAATAAACGAGTGTCCGAAAGGTTTTCAATGACAAATTAGACAACCATATCCAATGAAAATCCAATTTTGGGGTCTCTATGCTTTTTAAACATAAAGTGGGGTGTCAGTGTTTTAAGGCCTCTATTTTGGGGTGCCAGTGCAATTTGCTCTTATTTTAAGGATGCCCACATAACATAAACCAAGCCATGAGCTAATGGTAGATTAACCCGCACAACTTGACCACATCTACTTCTACTCAAGATTAATCAAAGTTTTCCGCAACACTAACATCACTTGCTGCTAGAGCATGTTCTCCAAATTAAAAATAAAAATAAAAAGCTCAATCTAGACCAACATTGAATAGTTGACATACCCTTGCATTTAACTACCAGATGATTTGCTAAGAAAGGAAAAGCTATCAGAATGAGCAACAAATGGATGAAGCAAAAGGTTAAAGAAAATCAATAGCATACTTGATTAAGAATCTGATATTGGTTTCCAATGCCTAAAATCAAATTTTGTATTCTTGAAGGAGAAGAGTTACCATCAGTAGGTTTTTTCACAAACTCAACTCCTAGCCGTTCAAATCTCTCGCATGCCTTGTTTGTGTCATCAACAGTAATGCCTATATGGCCTGAAATCAAAAGCATGATTCAAAATCCACTAGAATAGGTGCCTCCCAGTAAATGAATCATAGATGAAACTAGCCAATAAATAAAATTATTCATACAACACAGACGCAAGCTAGATATGTAGATACTGAAAAAAAATAAAAATAAAAAAAGGACAAAAGTAAAAGATGATGAAACTCTAGTCAGAAAACCCTATTATAAACAGATAATAAACTCTATTTTTATTTTAATTCAATAATAAGTCTGACAGCTTATATTTTGCAATTAAATGCCTCAACAAAATGAATTATCAGCCAAGGCTTTAGATAAACCCCAATTCAAAAAATTTTAATTTATCAGTAGAGATTCAAGTGCAATTACAAACGATAAGCTTTAAGCCAAGGCTTTAGATAAACCCCAATTCAATACATTTAAATTTATCAGTAGAGACTCAAGTGCAATTACAAAGGATCAGCTTTAAGCCTTTAGTATTTTCACTTATAACGAATGATTTGACTTGACCCATTCAAGATAAGGTTCATTGGTGTATGCTTTTTTGCTAATGATATTGTTTTGGTAGATGAGACACAAGTAGGGATTAATGACAAGTTAGAATCATGGAAAGCAACTTGGGAATCAAAAGCAGTAAACTAAGTAGAACAAAGATGGAATATCTAGTATGAAACTTTGGTCGTGATATAGGATCATTTTTAAAGCTCAAAGAAAAATTATATAGGATCATTGTACGACTAGCTATAATGCATTGTGTAAAGTGTTGATCTATTAAGAAGCAACATATAGATAATCTTTGTAGCAAAAATGAGGACGCTAAGATAGATGAATGACAAAACTAGGAAAGATAAGGTAAGGAATGATCATATTAATCTGGGAGTTGCTCCGGTAAATGATAAGCTACGAGAAAGCCGACTGAGGTGGCACAATCACGTTCAACAAAAGCTTTTAAATGCCTTAGTATGGAGAAGTAAATTCATCTAGATCAAAGGCATTAGAAGAACAAGGGGCTGACCTAAGATAACCTTAGGAGAAGTGGTGCAAAAGGATATGCATATCTTAGGCCTTGTATCTAGTACACCATCAAATAGAGCTGATTGGAAGGCAATGGTGTAGCCGACCCCACTTAGTTAGGATAAGGCTTGTCATTGTTGTTATTATTGTTGTTGTTGAGAGACTCGATGGAAAAGTGCTAATCTGAGTGATCCGACCCCACTCAATTCAGCTTTCTTCAGACTGTTGAAATCATCGTCAACCAGTCGGTACAAATTCATGAATATCCAAATACTTCAAACTTTGGCTCTTGTACCATATTTTAGACTCATAGCCACAAGTATTTACTTCAGATGCTCTCTCTGAATTTCTTACTATCTCATATGGATACCTAACAGTGATAAATGGTCCATTTGCTTTAACCAAGGCAACTATATTAAGCAAAATTCAACTAAGAGATATGATATGCTCTAGCTCCTAAAAATATGTAATGCCCCTCACAGCCCTTTGAATTCATGATACAAGTCAGTACCAATTATTGAAATATGCAACCAACATAAAATACGATCAGCTATTGTAACTAGGTAACCACTTAATAGTTTGTAACAACCATCCATAATAATATCATAGCAACATTTGCAATACATAATTGTCTCTAGAGCTTTTACTGTTATGTTGCAAATTCATCATTTCTTTTCCTTTTATTCTTTCTATTTTTTAAGGCATAGAAAGAAAAAAAAATTCATAGACAGAAAGAGGAGTTGAAAAGGTTTCCACGGGATAGTGAGGATACAATCATAAAATATGATCAAATCCCATGGGTAAAAGGTCCCTAGGTTACATGGACAAGTTCATATACATGGGAGTAGAACAAACTTAGAATCTATAGGAGTGAAATGATCACCAGCTATCGTGATACCTCAGGCCCTGCAACCAACCAATTCCCTTGGTAGTCCCTCCAATTCTACCTTCTCTTTTATCTTTAAGTAAGGACTTAATGGACAGTGAGTCAAGGGGGAGTGCAACTGCCCTTCCTCAATTTGTATTATAGGAATAGTAAGGTTAATGCAAAGATAAGCACCAACCCCAAATAGAGGGTAAATAAGGAAGTGAAGATAACCCTCAATCTGCAAATGCACAAAAAGCATGCGATTTGTAGAAGGCATCTCTCCTTGCATCTCCTTCTTTATTTGTCAAAGTTATAACAATTCTTACTAAATTTTCACACAAATGCCTAACATCTAAAAGGGGCCAGGAGGACTTTGCATGCCACCTGGATTGGGAGGGTAATGACAAACTTAATAGCTACTGGCGACTACAAAAGGAATGTAATAACTAGGGGTGCAAGTTTGGCCCTGACCCGCCCTAAGCCCGCCCTGAGCCCGAATAGGGTTTGGGCAACATTTTGGCCTTGAGGGTAGGTTAGGGCCAAAATATTCTAGGGCCTGGGATTATTCTTTGGCCCGTCGAGCCTGACCCTGGTCCTGATTTTGGCCCTCATCCTAACCCCAATTTTGTCCCTAATGCTTGATCTCAATGAATTAGGAACAGGGACAAGGATAAGGCCAATCAGGGTCAGGGCCAAGTATAGGGTCAATCAGGGCCAGGGCTAGGGCTAGGGACAAGGATGGAGACAAGGCCAATCAAGGCCAGGGATAAGATCAAGCATAGGGCCAAAGCAGGGCCGATCAGGGCTGGAATGGGCTTGACTTGGCCCTGTAGGGCTTAGGGTCAGGGACAATAATCCTTGGCCTGAATTAGGGTTGAGGTGGGATTGGGCTCAAATTAAAATATATAGGGCTGAGCTTGGGTTGCAAAAGCCCGGCCCAGCCCGGCCCTGTTGCAGCCCTAGTAATAACAAACAGGATTTGTAAATTATTATTATATATCAAACTAAAAGTTTTGGGATCCAAATGGCAACTTATGCAAGTATTAAGTTATCATAAGCATGAAGAATAACTTCCATCTGGAAACTAAGAAGTCGTAGTGGATTTTCTTTCTTAAACACAGCCATAAGCACAAGTAAAAAACTGGAAATAAGACTAATCTTGTTCAGCTATCTTTTAGAAATTTAGAAATTGAGAAAGTTCAGTAACATATTTGAAATCAATAAATAAGGCACATACCAAATCCACGGGGGTCTGAGTTCCCAGTGTGGTAGCCTTTGAAGTCAGGATCACTTTCAGTGCCCCAGTTACTGTTAAAAGCATCTCAATATTAAATGTAATAGCACTAGGAGAGAAACCAACCATATAAGAATTCTACATTCTGATGCCAAAAGGAATATATATCCCTTACTGTGTGAGTTCTATTGTGGCTGGTTTACTGAAGGTCCAGACTGTTCGCTCAGAAGGATTGGCTGGAGCAGTTGCTGTATCCTAACCAGAAGAAAATAATAATAATAAACAACACTAATAAGCAGCATGGTTCGAGTAATCGGAATCGGATCAGGTAAATTGTCCAGTTCTAATTGGAATCAGCAGCATCAATCTCAATTCCTGTCAATTCTGTGGACCATCTTTTGAATCACCTTGGTTTCATACAATCTCTTTACTTTTGCTATTGTTTACTTCCTTCAGTCAGTAAAATAGCAGAAAATCAATGAAATTTTACACCCCCCCCCAGCAAGTTCTCAAAGTTTATTAAGTCAAAACCTCCAAAAAAATCATGGTTTTTTGGGAATCATTGGTTCATTCTTCCAGATTCAAATTTCTAGGATTCAAGCTGAAAATGCTGGAAGACAATCCCATATCTGATTCCATAAACTTTAACCATGATGAGTAGGCCTATAACAAAAGATCTTTTCACATAAGTGATTTAACAAACTTTACCTCATAGCCCATAAAGTACAGGCTGAACTTCATTTCTGGGAAATCCAACCTCTTTAGTAACCTATAATGAGAAGAAACATCATCCAAGTAAAATCAGAATAACTGCTATCAGATATGCAGAAAAGCATATCTACCAATTAAAAATAGGACAATAATAGCAATGTCACAGCATATGTCATTCTCAAGTTACCAAAAAATCCTAGAACTTTAATTAGTTAAAGATCTCCTCAAAAAGTAGTTTAAATTATTATCAAAACTTGTATAAAACTTGTTCTAGGATTATCAACGTCATGAACACAACAAATACAGAGCCTGGGTTTGTTTATCCGATCAAAAATGCATTTTTAAGGTTATTCCAGATATACTGATCGCAATTACCAGCTTCTCAAAAAATTGGTTGCAGTAATGCATCAATTTTCAGGAAGGGTGAAAATAAACATATAGCAAACACAAGCACTCGCTCTGGCATACATTCCTACGGCCCCATAGACATGAATGGACTCAAAGTGACACACCATCAGAAATAGCATTCACAGAGGCCCATAGAGGGACCCTACCACCTAGACAAGATGCTCCACTGCTTTTAGCCAACCACAGTGTTGTTAAGGGCATACTAGAGAATTGGTGGATCAGCCATATACCACAACTTTCAAACTCAAAACCAACATAGACATTGAAGAAGACTGATAATAAACTATTCCCCAAATAGTATTAAAACGGCCCAAAACTTCACAGCGGGAGATTCTCGGAAGAACTTACTTCATGCCCAGTACTCCAGAGTAGAAAGCAAGGCTGGCTTTGGGATCTTTAATCCGATACATCTATAAACCCAATTTTATCATCAGAAATACTAATATAGAATCAGGCTGGAAGTTTCTCATCCAACCTGAATGATCAAAACAAGAAATGAAACAAAGACGGAGAGGGAAAATTTATTGAAGCAATGGGCTCACAGTTTGTTGCATGAAGTATCCTTTAGTTGCTTCATCTGGGCTGTCGACGAGTCCTGGATTGTTTGAGGGAGATTCCTTCAGCTCCGATGCCATTGAAAATAGCCGAAATCTACTGAAATCCTGCAAGCATAAGAGAGATTAGTCAAATAGTGGTTTGGGTGAAAAACGATGGAGAAGTACATGATCAAGATAAGAGATGAGGAGAAGGAAAAAGGAAATGAGACCTTTTTCTTGTCAGAAAACAAAACAGGGATTGAAGAGATTGAAGATGTGGGAGTTTTGGAGGGGATTCTAATGAGTAAATGGCGACAGAGTGCAGAGGATAAAAAGGATGTAGCCATGAACGGAGAACGGCCGAGCTGAGCTCACTGTTTGATTTAATGGAATTGAAATGAAAGAAACTTGAGAATGTGACTCACAGTAACAGTTGCCACTCACCCCTGCTCCGCCTCGCAGCTGAAAGCTTGTCGATTTGGTCGTAAGAAAACGTCTTTTGAGAGAGGATGGAACTTCCGGGTTCTTATAGACTGTGGTTGCCGTCTTTGTTTTTATTTATATCTTCTGAATCGAGCGGTTCAGATTAGGGGTGGGATTATCGGTCCGGTTTGGAATGTTTTTTTAATGTATTTCTCACAAGAAAATAGACCATTCGTTTATTTATAAATGCATGATGTGTCCTAACATCACATCAATTTTTTTTTAAATTTAATCTCAACCTCTTGTTTTGACTTGTAAATGAACTTCTAATCTTTTGATCTACTGTTACAACACATGTCATACATCCACAAGGTACATTGGATATCAGTAGTCATCCTTTAGTTAATGCGCAGTACTATGCTACTTACTTTTCATCCTTTTGTGAAACGGACAGTGAGATTTTAATCTTGACCATGGGTTGCAAATGTTGCAAATGTTACTCAGCATCCAAGCCAAATGCCGGATTATCACATACACTGCACGAAGAGTCTAAACCATGACCTCTTTATTAAGAGCTGTCAGTAATTACTGAATAAGTAACCTTTCAATCATAGGTTTTTCTTTACTAACCTAAGGGTTGAACGCTTCCTTATAAGGTCAAGATGTCGAATCTTCTTAGGATTTCCCTTCGTGAGTAAAAACATAATAATTGAGCATTAGACATGCAACCTGTCATAATCAGAGATGATAAGATCAAATCTAAAAAGAAGGGACAAAAGGCCAAGGAAGGGAAGTAAAGAAAGGGAAAGGGGGGGGGGCCAAAACATTTGGCGGTGGTTTGTTTTTTTTTTAATATTGTGTGGTCTGGCTCCCCTCTTTTTTTTTTTGTTTTGTTTTTTTTTTTTTTTATTTTTTTTTTTTTTTGTTTTGTTTTTTATTTTAAAAAAAAAAAAAAATTAAAATATTTTTTTTTTTTTTTTTTTTTTTTTTTTTTTTTTTTTTTTTTTTTTTTTTTTTTTTTTTTTTTTTTTTTTTTTTTTTTGTATGAGGAAAGAATAAACAGGCCGAACGAACTTGGGTCGAGCCCAGTTCAACCTGATCTAAGCCTAGTTCGACCTGACCAGTTCGGTTGAAGCGACCAGATCGGAATCAAACCAGTTCGGTTTGGGATTAGTCCGACCAGCTCGGATTGCCAACGGACCGACCAAGTCAAGGTCAGTCTAATAAATTCAAAGGAGCAAGATTCAAGTCATGACTCAAGTACTCGTGTTTGAGTAGGACTCAATGACTAAGAGTCAGATCACAACCTAACTAGGGTTTGAGCCTCACTCAAACTCATACATAGAAAATCTATAAAAAGGTAAAGGAGCACAAGAGAAAGGTACGCTGAATAGAATTATCACTATTCGTATTATTATTGTTCATTACTTTCTTGCCTTCCTTAGTCGGATTTCTAACTAGATCGTCGGAGTTGAAGACTCGACCTCCACGGTCGAGCTCATCATGCGTGTGTTTAACCGGTGAAGGGACGAACAGGATTGTGCAGCAACAATTGGCGCCGTCCGTGGGAACTTGATCAAAAGGCTATTATGAAGACGAGATCGGGTTTGGTAATCGAAGAGTTGTCCGGTGGAGAAAAGGAGGTCGACCGAGGGTGGGATGGAAAAAATTCCCGAACTCCGGATTCAGCAAGATCCTCCAATTCTCCCGCACACACCAAGCAAATCCATATGCGACAACACATCAAATTGTCGAAGTTCAAAAGGAACAAGTTGAGATGAGAAAAGCAATCTCATCCTTAGGTGAGTTGATCAGGTTGGCTATGCAGCATGTAATTGCTCCCGAAGTAGATTCTCGAAAAAAACAAAGAAGTCCAGAGGGGAGCAAAGCGTGACCGACCACCGATGATCGACCGGCATCCCTCAACAATCTCAAAAAGAATCGGTGAAATCTCGAGCATCGAGAGAGGATAATCCTCCAGTCAACAACGATGAAGATCGAGGAAGCAGTACAGATCCAGCAAAGGCCTCAAAGGACAAAAAAGATCATAATGGTTCAAAGAAGCGTGATGACGAGATGAATAAGAAAATTGCCGACATTGGCGAAACAGTCAAAAAGGCGTTAAAACTCGGCAAAGAAGAGCTATACGCCGTCTTAAAGGAGGACCCTTTCATCAAAAGGGTCTCGGAGGCGGAGATGCCAAAAGGTTTCAAATGTCCGACCTTCAAGGCATACGATGGATCGAAGTGTCCTAAGCACCACATCACCCATTATAAGTCTGTCATGTCTACTCAAAGACATAATGAAGCAGCCATGTGCCGTAGTTTCCCAGCGTCATTGACCGGAGCTGCTTTAGATTGGTACCAAGCTCTGCCTCGGGGCACAATAAAAAGTTTCGAACATCTAGGTCGGACTTTCTTATTGCGTTTCCAAAGCGGAGTAGAAACCAAAAAGAGAGAAGATACCCTGTTTGCCGTAAAACAGGGGCGAACGGAGTCCATTAGAGATTTCCTTGAGAGATTCAATAAACCGACCATGCAGATTGAGAATTCCGGATGAAAAGATAGCCTTTCACGCCTTGTACCAAGGGCTCAGCCATGAAGGCTTACTTGAAAGACTTTTGAATGACATGCCAGAAACATATAACGATCTCCGTGAGCGATGCCACAAGCAAGCTGAGATATCAGAAACAATTGAGTCTCGAAAGAAGGAGCATCCGAACATGGAGGCACGAACATATAAAGAAAAGTACCAACTCCGTCGAAGATCGACCATAAACCCGACCAGGGATGGTCGACTGAACAGAAAGGTTACCGACCATGAGGAGATCGGAAATCCCGATGCAGATTAAAGATCGAGGAATCCTCCAACAACCCGAAAAGTTACATTCTCGACCGAGAAATCGGGACAAAAGCAAATATTGCGACTTCCACAAAGATCATGGACACCGGATGAGATGACTGTCGACAACTAAAAGAAGAAATTGACAGAATCATCGATCAAGGACGACTCGTAAAATACATCAAACCTACCCAGCCTGATCAAAAGCAAACAGAAGGGGGTAGGAAGAGGCATAGATCTCCGAGCAGAGAAGGACGCCAAAACAAGTCCCGACCACGAGAAAGAGGAGATAATCAAAAACGACCACCAATATTTACTGTATTTGGTGGTCCAACTGAGGAATCTAGTAGGCAAACCAAAAGAAAAGCACGATATGTGGGGAATGCCGAGCTTGAAAAACCAGGTGAGAAGATCACTTCAGAGCCAATCACCTTCTCAACTAAAGATAAGCAGGGGGTAAATACTCCCCACGACGATGCCCTTGTCATCAAAGTCACTCTGGCCGGAACAGAGATCCATAGAGTCCTAGTAGATACCGGGTCGTCAGCAGATATTTTGTCATTAGAAGCTTTCCAAAAATTACAGCTAGATGAGAAAATGCTGATCCCTTGTGGGACGCATTTGTACGGTTTCACAGGAACCTCAACCCGAGCAGAGGGCACTATTAGATTGGATCTTCGTATTGGTGAACACCCCAGAGACAGGGTCGTCCAAACAAATTTTATGGTCGTCCGAGATCTGTCAGCCTATAATATGATCTTAGGACGACCAACCCTTTGTGCCCTGGAGGCGGTAGTATCATCCTTACACATGAAGATGAAATTCCCAACAAAAAAGGGAATAGGAGAATGTTCCGCCGACCAAAAGGGGAGCAGGCAGAGCTACGCCAATTACATGAGAAAGAGGGTAAAAACAAGCTCTACCATGGCGGTTGAAGTCAGAGATGATCGTGATGAAGAAAACATGCAAAGAGCTGAACCGGTAGAAAAATTGGAAAAGATTATGCTGAATTCAAGGGAAGATCAAGGAACTATGATTGGAGCAGAACAAGAAGAAGAATTTAAAAATAGTCTAACCAAACTTTCTCTACGGGAAAAATACTGATGTCTTTGCATGGTCCGCCGAAGATATGCCCGGAATCGACAGAACAGTAGCCGAGCACATGTTGAATATTGACCCACATGCAATTCCAATAATACAAAAAATAAGAAATTTTTCTTTGGAAAAGCATGAGGCAATCCGAACAGAGGCTCAGAAGTTGAAGCAGTCCGGATTCATTAAACCCATCGACCACCCAACTTGGTTGGCCAATGTGGTGATGGTAAAAAAGAACAACGGGAAATGGAGAATGTGCACAGACTATACCGACCTCAATAAAGCCTGTCCAAAGGATTGTTATCCTCTACCAAGGATAGACTTGCTCATCGATGCAACCGCCGGGCACGAGATGCTCAGTTTCATGGACGCTTATTCAGGATACAACCAAATCTTGATGAATCCAGACGACCAGAAACACACAGCATTCATGACAGACAGGGATAGTTATTATTATAAAGTAATGCCCTTTGGTCTAAAAAATGCTGGGGCAACCTACCAGCGAGCGGTCAATAAAATTTTCGAACAGCAGATAGGCAGGAATATGGAGGTATACGTTGATGACATGCTGATAAAGAGCACCTCTCAAATCAACCATCTGAAGGACCTAGCAAAAGTCTTTGAGGTACTCCGAGCATACAAAATGAAGCTCAACCCAGAGAAATGCGCTTTTGGAGTATCTTCATGAAAATTTCTGGGGTTCATGGTATCCCGAAGAGGAATAGAAGCTAATCCAGAGAAGATAAAAGCCATACAAGAGATGAAACCGCCAAAAAGCATCAAGGAAATACAAAGTCTCACTGGTCGGGTAGCAGCCTTGAACAGATTCATAGCCCGGTCAGGAGAGAGATGTTCACCTTTCTTCCAAGCCTTGAAAAACTTATCCAAAAAGGGAGTACCAGAATGGAGCGAGGAGTGTCAACAAGCTTTCAAACACCTAAAAGAAAAGCTAACTACTCCACCTCTGCTCGTACGACCAACCACAGGAAAAGAACTGATCGTTTATTTGGCAACTTCACCCCCGGGCCGTTAGTGCGGTATTAGTGCAAGAAGAAGGAAAACAAAAAACCCGGTTTACTATGTGAGCCATGTGCTCATTGATGCTGAAACAAGATATCCGTAAGTGGACAAGCAAGCTCGGCCTTGGTCATAGCAGCCGTAAAACCGAGACCATATTTTCGGTCACATCCTATTGCAAGATCGACAAATTTTCCCTTGAAGAAAATACTGCACCGACCAGACTTGGCCGGAAGATTGGTATCATGGGCAGTCGAGCTTAGTGAGCATCAAATAGAATTCCGACCAAGGCCAGCTATTAAAGCTCAGGTCCTAGCTGATTTCATCCTTGAAACTTCGAGCAGAGAGCATGAACAAGAGGAAGAGGCCACTCTCGAAAACATCAAGAGATGGATACTTTCGGTGGATGGTTCCAAAGAACGCACGGGGGAGTGGAGCGGGATTGCTCCTAATCAGCCCAGGAGGATTCCACATCCGGTATGCCCTACGTTTCCAGCTCAAAACCTCAAATAATGAAGCAGAATATGAAGCACTGATAGCTGGTCTTCGCATAGCTAAAGCCCTCGACATTCAGAATATTGAAGTTAGAAGCGATTCACAACTAATTGTGAATCAAGTGAACGGGCTATATGAAGCAAAAGAGAAAAGGATGGCAAAATATCTGACCATGGTCAACCAATACAGACAGTTCTTCAAAAACATCCAAATCCAACAAGTCCCTAGAGCAGAAAATGAACAGGCAGATGCCTTATCTAGGTTGGCTACGGATGAAATAGAAAGAGACCCGGTTGTATATATGGAAGAGCTACAATTTCCGAGCATCAATCTGACCGACCAGATGCACATTCAGTCCGAGCACGGTTGGATGACCCCAATAATCAATTATCTTGAAGGTGATCTACTACCAGAAGATCCAAAGGAAGCTCGAATTGTAAAGCAGAGAGCAGTTAGATACACTGTCAGAAATGACAAGTTGTACAAAAAGTCTCTCACCCGACCATTGTTACGATGTGTGGGGGCTCCAGAAGCAGCCATCATCCTAAAAGAAATTCATGAAGGAAATTGCGGAAGTCATATAGGAGCTAGGGCCTTAGTAGATAAGGTAATAAGGCAAGGATATTATTGGCCCACACTACAACAAGATTCGAAGGCTCACGTCCGTAGATGTGACAAGTGCCAGGCACACGCCAACATACCTCATGCTCCTGCAATGCCTCTAACATCAACTCTCTCTCCGATTCCATTCGCTAGATGGGGGATGGACTTGGTAGGGAAACTACCAAAGGCCACAGGAAGCAGAGAGTACTTGGTGGTGGCGGTCGATTACTTTACTAAATGGGTGGAAGCTGAAGCATTGGCATCCATAAATACCGATCAGATGAAAAAATTCATCACGCATAATATCATGTACCGGTATGGTATCCCAAAAATCATAGTCACCGACCACGGTAAACAGTTCGAAAATGCTGAATTCGAACGATTCTGTAAAGAGCAAGGCATAGAGCACCGTTGGTCTTCTGTAGCATATCCACAGAGCAATGGTCAAGTGGAAGTGACTAATAGATCAATGTTGGAAGGATTAAAGAAAAGATTGGACCAGTCTAAAGGTAGATGGGTAGAGGAGCTACCTAAAGTTCTGTGGTCTTACCGAACTACTGCCAGGACGACCACCGGTGAATCTCCATTCCGACTAGCTTATGGAGTCGAAGCTCGGATTCCTGTAGAGGTTAAGGTCGGATCTATTAGAGAAGAAGAATTCAATGAAGAAGCTAACATCGAAGGGATGAGGGCCAACATAGACTTCATTGAGGAAATCAGAGATAAGGCACAATATCGATTGGAGGAATACCATAGACGCATTGCAACACATTACAATGCAAGGGTCAAAATGCGACAGTATCTTCCTGGAGATCTGGTCCTCCGCAAATCATCTGCCTCTGATCCTACAAATCAAGGAAAGCTTGCTCCTAACTGGGAAGGACCGTACATCGTAGTACAACAAATTGCCCCAGGAGCATACAAGTTGCGCGATCCAGAGACCGGCCAACTCATACCTAGGACCTGGAATTCAAACAACTTGAGGAAATACTATCAATAGTATAAAAGCCTCAACAAATTTTGGAGTTTTCTTTCAGTTTTCGTCTTTAAATTGTTTAGATAGTACAATTGGTGATTCAGACATTTTGAGTTGAATAAAGTTTTTGAAATTTCTACATATCATTACAGCTAAGATGATCATGGAGGTATTGACAAACAACTAAAATTCATCAACCGACCTACTAAGGTCGAAAAACACAAAAGCCCTAAGCAACTTAGGCACCAAAAGCCCTAAGTCACTTAGGCCACCGACCTACTAAGGTCGAAAAACCAAAAGCCCTAAGTCACTTAGGCCACCGACCTACTAAGGTCGAAAAACAAAAAGCCCTAAGTCACTTAGGCACACAAAAGCCCTAAGCAACTTAGGCACCAAAAGCCCTAAGTCACTTAGGCCACCGACCTACTAAGGTCGAAAAACCAAAAGCCCTAAGTCACTTAGGCCACCGACCTACTAAGGTCGAAAAACAAAAAGCCCTAAGTCACTTAGGCCACCGACCTACTAAGGTCGAAAAATAAAAAGCCCTAAGCAACTTAGGCACCAAAAGCCCTAAGTCACTTAGGCACACAAAAGCCCTAAGCAACTTAGGCACCAAAAGCCCTAAGTCACTTGGGCACCAAAAGTCCTAAGTCACTTAGGCACCAGAAGCCCTAAGTCACTTAGGCACAGAAGCCCTAATATTTGAAAGAAAGGAATAACGTTTGATCAAAAACATCTTTGGAGATTAAAATAAAATTTCATTCCATGAGACAAAGTTATCCATACACATTCTTTCCCAAAAAGATCAAGGATGATAATAAAGCAAGTTTACAAAAAAAAAAAAAAACTAAGATTTAATCTATGGCTTCTTCAGATCGGACACCTTTTTTGATGTAGAGGTTCCCGAGCTACCAACCTCTGGCAAGGGATCCCAGTTGGAATCCAAAAACTCAGACACTTCAACCGGTTGTGGCTTAGGAAACCTTGCACGGGAAGCACACCATGAAGGACGGGGAATTTTAAGGTCGTCAAAAATTCCAGGATCGATCAGCTCTTGAAAGCGTTCCAAATCCAAGTCTTTGAAAGCTGCAATAATACCCTGGTAGGCATGACGCCGAGCATAAATATACCCGGGCGCAGCTACTTTGGCCATAAACTTCTTGCAACTAGACGTCCTAACCCACCTCTTGATCACCTCATAGCGAAGCTCGGTAGGGATATCCTCGAAAACACAAGGAGCTTTCTCCTCAACTGCCTTCATCAACTTGGCCACCTGGTGATCCGAGCTCTCTAACTTGGCACGGAGGCTAGAAATCTCTGCATCCTTGCCGACCAAGGAACCTTGGGTTTCCTCCGAGCTAGTCCGAAGAGAAGATTTCTCCCTGCTCTATAGCTTCGTTCCTTCCTTTCAAGGTAGCAACCTCATCGAGAAGCTCGGCTTCCCGAGCAATTAAAGAATCCTTGTTGGCTTTCCAGAAGACGCCTCGCCTTCCAACTCCTTAAGACGTTGCTCAAATTTCTGCAAAGCAAAGTAATCCTCCCGAGCAGAGTGAATACTTTGACCTACAGATTGAACCATAGCACATGCCATCCTACACACAAAAGGATTGGTCAGAATACATTAAGGAAAGGAAAAGAAAGAAACAACCAAAGAACTACATAGACATCACTTACCTGACTGTAATAGCATGGGCTTTGAGACGACCAAAATTCTCAAGGTAAGCCATGTCAGCAGGAAGAAGCACCCCAGACATCCATTCATTAGCAACTCGGGAAATGACAGAAGAAGTTCCATCAAAAACCGAGGAGCTAGCATCTAATGACCAATTAGGTCGAAGAACGTGGGATGACCCTGAAGCTCCAGCCTCCGACCTAGGGATGTCCCCAGAGGACATGTTTTCTCCCAATGAAGGAAGAGACTCAGAGTCCGTTTTCTCCGAGCTGGCCATTTTCTTTGAAGGGCGGGGAGGCAGGTCGCCAGTTTTCTCCTTTCGAACCTTGGCTGCTTTTCCCTTGGGGGAGGAAACTGGATCACTTCGAGCCTTATCCGACTTAGTCGGATGTTTCTTTTCCACTTGCTGCATCGTAGCAGCAGCCTCCTCAAAATCATCTTCTCCGAGCATCACTGCATCATTTTCCCGAGTAAGATAACTTGGCACATAAGAAAACACATAGACAAAAAGAAGAAAACTCTTCTTACCAGTTAAGAACCCCCAATGATGAAGGATATTCGGATATTCCGGACAATATCCGTTCACAGCAAGCAAGTTCCGATCTTCAGTAGGAATCCTCCGAATTCGATCCCTTGCTTCCTGTTCGGAATGAGACAGAGGAGGAATAGCATTTGAATCCTCCCTAGGTTGTTTAGGCCAAGAGGTCGGAAAGCTGGGAGGAGAAGGGGACCGAACAAAGAAATACCGGGACCTCCAACCTTTGGTATTGGTCGGAAGAGTACCCGATCCTACAAAGTTACCTACCCATCCAGTTTGCAAAGAAGTTCGTTTGGAGAGATAGAACCAACGACTTTGTTCTTGTTTTTTATACATAAAAAATTGAAGGAATAAAGGTAAGGTCGGAATAACACCGACCTCAGACTGCTTACAAAATCCCCAGAAGCAAATTATGTTACGCCAACTATTTGGCGCCAACATTCCTGGACAAACCCCAAAATGATTGAGTACATCAGAAAAAATTGGGTGCACTGGAAGCCTGAAGCCACTAACAAAGGCATTTTCATACACTACAAACTCACCAGGAGAAGGTCGGTGGGCTCGGTCATGAAAAGAAGGGACCCTTAGTACAAAGTTTTCAGGAATGGAGTACCGAGCTCGGATATCCTCCAAATCTGTTTCGGTAAGCTTGGACGGATAAAAACTGGGACCCGAAGTACTAGGGTCGAAATCTATGTGCTCGGGAGTCCTAGGACGACTTCTCTCAAAGGCCAAGGCTGAAGAAGAAAGCTTACGCAGCCAACGCATCCTGTTCGTACTGAACCGACTACGAATACTTAGTGAAGTTAATTCAGCATCACTAAGTAGGTTGGGACGACTACCAGGAGACAAGGTCGGATCAAGTTCAGTGTCACTTTCTGTGTCACTGTATCCAGAAGAAGCAACTCCACTGTTCTCAGAACGAACAGAAGAGCTCCCAGAAGAGGGGGGAATAGGGGAAGATCTAGAGGGCCTAGAGGCTTTCTTCTTAACACCCATATATAAAAAAAAAAATATAACAAGAAGATTACACGAAGGCTAGAGTTGCAGAAATGAAAGAGCATACGAGCAAAACCCAAGGAAAAAAAAAAAAAAAAAAACAGAAAGGGTAAAGCACGCTCAGAATGCAACACTAAATGGAAAATAAAGTGGATAAAAATGACCAGAAGAGGAAGACGAACTTACTTGTGAAAGGAATTGAAGAAGGAGCTCCTGTGAAGGTCGAAATGAAGATACTGCAACTCGTCTTCTCCAACAGATACGAAAATGAACACAGTAAAAAGTGAAATAGGAAACGAAGAGGCAGGTTTTATATACTCTCTAGAAATTCCAATCTGATGGATAAAAAGAAGAGTAGAAAAAAACCCTAATCTAAAGATTCCTAGGACATTAACATCTAATAGACCAAATCAGGAGTTCAAAAGAAGATCCCAATCGAACGGTAGAAATTCCGGAGCCAGAAACATTTGAAATTCGTGATTTTTGAACTCCTAAAAACGACATGATGATAAATCATAAATGAGATGCCACTTGTCATTAAAGAAGAACGTGCAGAAAAGTAGTGCGCCGTCATTACCTATTTTCAAGGCACAGTATAAATGAAGGATGACGTCAGCCATCAAAAACCAGCAATGCTGTGGATATTACCACAAGTAACACTGGTCGGAAATGTCATCATGGTCGGTCATCAAATCTCTAAAGCCCGACCAAATAAAGCTCGGACTTCAGAGACTGGGGGGCTTATGATGAGGAAAGAATAAACAGGCCTGAACGAACTTGGGTCGAGCCCAGTTCAACCTGGTCTAAGCCTAGTTCGACCCGAACCGATTCGGTTGAAGCGACCAGATCGGAATCAAACCAGTTCGGTTTGGGCTTAGTCCGACCAGCTCGGATTGCCAACGGACCGACCAAGTCAAGGTCAGTCTAATAAATTCAAAGGAGCAGTATTCAGTCATGACTCAAGTACTCGTGTTTGAGTAGGACTCAATGACTAAGAGTCAGATCACAACCTAACTAGGGTTTGAGCCTCACTCAAACTCATACATAGAAAATCTATAAAAAGGTAAAGGAGCACAAGAGAAAGGTACGCTGAATAGAATTATCACTATTCGTATTATTATTGTTCATTACTTTCTTGCCTTCCTTAGTCGGATTTCTAACTAGATCGTCGGAGTTGAAGGCCGGCCCCCGCGGGGGGGGGCGCGCGGGGGGGGGGGTGCGGGGGGGGGGGGGGGCGGAGGGGGGGGGGGGAGGGAGGGGGGGGGGGGGGGGGAAAGGACCGGAGCGGGTGGGGGGGGGGGGGGGGACCGCGGGTCGGCGGCGGTCGCGCGTGGCGGGGGTGTTCTTTTAGTTGTGTGGGGAAGGGGGGGGGGGGGGGGGGGGGGGGGGTTTTGAAATAGAGGGAGTGTGTTGAGAAATATTAAAATAAAAAAAAAAAATAATTTATGTTGGTGGGGGTGGGGTTGCGCGCTGGGGGGGGGGGGGGGGGGAGGGGTTGGGCGGTTGTGGTGGGGGGTTTTGTTAGGGACAAACTATGGAGGGGTCATGTTGCCTTCAATGCTCCCTTTTTCACCATGGTTAATACAAGGTGTTACCAAGATTGCAGGACGAAAAGAAGAGAGAGAGAGAGAGAGAGAGAAAGTATTTTCCATAATTACAGTCAAGGGTGGATCTCCTATGTCAGCAGTAACCAATAAGGGACTTACACGATCAGAAAGCTAGAGAATTGATCATTTGCCATAAGCATATTGATAAGTAAAAATAATAACTAATAGGGTCAAACCATGGTCGGTTCGATCGCCCCTGCGGGACCAGTTCCAAAGGTTAACCCATTGGTACTTTGAGCATGAGGAACTCGACGGTTATAGAAAGAAATGTGATCCCACCAAGCTTGGGACAGGCAATCGTACCCCATATGGAAATTGTAACTAACTCAGATTGAGGGAGAAAACCCGACAATCAGAAAGCTACGAATAAGACTTGTGAGTTGATCCAACGGTCGAAAATAAGAGGTTAACCCAATATAAATTGAAGCATCGAAGAGAAGGTAACTAAATTGTTTTCCCTTCATTAAATCTTTCAATCAAGCTCTGCAACTCGTCAGAGTTCATTGGTGGTGAATTTATTGACTTAACCATCGAAGGTGGCTTCCCGACTGCTGAGTTGGTCCACGTCTAATGTTTGTTTTGCAAGAATCCAAAGGTTGAGCAATTTTCAGACTCATCATTTGATGCTGTATGTGGGAAACGATTAGGAAAGCCATGGTAGATACACGATCCACATTTCAGAGAAATCAGAATTAGATTTGCCCACCTCCTCTAGTTGGAAATCCCACACCCCCATATGGAGATCCGTCGCGAGAGATCTAACAGCAGGAAGAAGAAGAAGTAATCGGGGGAGGACACTTGAATGATCAGAATGGAGAGATCTAGATGATCCCAGTCATCTAGGAACAAATGAATCAAAGCCAGCAACAGATGAACCAAATGTAGGCCTAATTTCTTGAGATGCAGGCATTGTTGAGAACAATGGCAAGGCGGTTGGGAGCCCTGAGGAACCCAAACTAGTTTGATCAAGAAGAAGATGCCCAAAAGCGGGCTCGAGGAACAAGAAGGAGGACTTCACTTGTGAAATCCCTCACTAACCCTAATCCGAAAATCTATGTTGTAGGTTCGAAGACCCGAAGTCAAAGTAGAAAATAGCTGTGGACCCTCTTTGTTGAACCCTCTAACCTATAATTAATGGAGATTGATAGTGAATGTTGGTGCAACCTAGAGGGGGGGTGATTAGGTTGCAACTAGTGGATTGTCCCAATTTTTCGGTTTGTGCGGAAATACAAGGTAAATTGAAAATTCAAATGAAACTAAACAATACAAGCAACCACAACACGAGATTTATAGTGGTTCGACTATACAAGTCTACGTCCACTCCTCTCTTGGCCTCAATTGTTGGTGCAACCTAGAGGGGGGGGGGTAATTAGGTTGCAACTAGTGGATTGTCCCAATTTTTCGGTTTGTGCGGAAATACAAGGTAAATTGAAAATTCAAATGAAACTAAACAATACAAGCAACCACAACACGGGATTTATAGTGGTTCGACTATACAAGTCTACGTCCACTCCTCTCTTGGCCTCAAGAGAGTATTCCACTATTGATTCTCTTTCAATACAATGGGTAAAGATCAAACCCTTACAATAATCTTTGTTACGGGGTAAGAGAACCCTTTACAATCTTTGTTTAACTAGCAGGGCAAAAGCACCCCTTAACAATCTTTGTTTACGGGCAAGAGCACCCAAGCAATCTTTGTTCACGGGCAAGAGCACCTAATGACCAATTCTAATCTACCAACCTAGACTAGAATTGAAACAGTTACAAAGGAAGGATGTTACCTTAAGAGGTGTGACACTTTACCTCTTGTGTGAATGTGATGCAATGTGAGTTGTATGCTCAAATGGAAATGTATGCACCACTGACGCCTTTAATCACTTCAAGCTTGGCTTCCACAAGCTTGCTTAATACCTTGAAATGTTCTTCAAGGTTGGGGAGAAGGTGAAAGGCAAAGCACAAAGTTTTCTTGCAATTTGAGAGCTTAGGATCACTTGGGGAGTGGGTGATCAAGTGTGAGTGTTGTAGCTCTCAAAATGAGGTGAATTGGGTTTATATAGAGCACCTTTGAGTGCCAAAACCCAATCCCCAACGGATAGAAAACGGACATAATTTTGTCCTATTTTTAGCCCAGACGGTCATCCGTCTGGTCAGACGGTCGACCGTCTGAAAAAGAGCCGTTAAAAACTAGCCGTTATGGCTTAGTTAAACCAGACGGTCAGCCGTCTGCCAGACGGTCAGCCGTCTGCCAGACGGTCATCCGTCTGGAAAAGAGCCGTTAAACTAGCCGTTGTAGGCATTTTTAACCTAGACGGAATTCCGTCTCAGACGGTTAGCCGTCTGCTAGACGGTCATCCGTCTCAGACGGAATTCCGTCTGACCAGAAGGAAATTCCGTCTGAGCTTCTGTGACTTAGAATCAGTCACAGCAAACCAGACAGTCAGTCGTCTGCCCAGACGGTCGACAGTCTGAGCCCTGTTTTGCTGAATTAAGTTGGGGCTAGGACATGGCTTGGGTTTTTGAACTTTTTGGTCAACCCTAAGCACTGTACATCTCACTAACATGTCCTAGGTCACTCTAGTAATATGAATTACATATAATTGATGCATTTACATGAATGTGTATGCGAGAGTGTCCTAAGCCCTAATTCAGCCTAAGTCTTGATCTTCGACTTGATCTTCGACTTGATTTTGTGCAATGGTCTTCATGTCCATCTTGGCATGGTCATCTTGACTTAGACTTCATGTCCATCTTAATGTCCATCTTGGCATGATCTTGGCTTTGACTTTAGCATATGGCTTTGACTTAGAGTTGGTCCACTTGTTCTCATTTTGAACTAAAACATTATAACTCAATATATCCATTAGTAATTCATGTTTATTATCATCAAAATCAATAGAGGCTGATGTGGTAAATGCTGACATGGCATTTCCCAACAATCTCCCCCTTTTTGATGATGATAAACACATGAATGATTGGAAAATATGAATGATAATTAATAACAAATAAACACTCATTCATATGCATGTTATTTACATGTTTTTCCATGGATTCTAATTCATGTTTGTTATCATCAAAACATGGTGAATTCAAGTTTCATGTTTGTTATCATCAAAACCAATGGAGGCCAATGTGGCAAAATGCTGACATGGCATTTTCCAACAGTGAAGATCCCATTATGGAAACCTTGCTTGACTTTGAGAGAAGATGTAGCTTAATTGATGATGGATTTGGGAATTGGACTTTGAGTATAGTGTTGACACCTTCGGAAGGTCCTATGAAGTCAGGTAAGACCCTTTCCTTAAGGTGGTTGAGGACCCAACTGGTGGTTTTGGCTTCCGGGAACCAAAATTTAGCAGTTTGACCTAAGGCACTGCCTTGATCGATTGCTACTGCCTTGATCGATTGCTTTGGTCAATCCAATCGACCAAGGCTAATGACCAAAGGAAGCCCAGGGATAAAATTGATTATTTTGGGGAAATTAGTTTTCGGAGCCCTATATATTCAAACTTTGATCAATTCATACCACTTTGCCTCTAAGCCTCTAGAGAACGTGAGAAGAACTCTAGAGCTTCCTCTTCAAGCCCAAGGTTGATTCCAAGCTTCCAAGCAAAGTTCCTCCGTTGAATTTTCTTCTACAAGGTTAGTATTCGATTATATTCTCTATTGATCTATTCTCTCTACTGTTTCTAATCTTTGTTTTGATTATGAGGAAGGTCTTACACTACTGTAATGGCTGAATCTCTAATCCTCATAATCTTAGAGTGAATTCCCATTCACTTTATTCTCTCCATAGACAATACGGTGTGTTTTCGATGTTTTAACCTAGCATGAGACCATGATCTATTCTTACTGTAATTATTTAATTCTAATCTATGTTAGATCTATTCCTAGGTTATTTTCAATGCATGATCTATTGTTTTCTTATCTTTAGAATGAATCCCCATTCATTTTAGTCTTTTCGTGCGAATCCACAGATCAAGCCTATTAGGTGATTTATTAGATTTCGATTCCAATGACCTTGTTTGATGCTTATATCATCATAGATAGTCTCTATATGTTATTTTAGAATTTCCCTATTAATTTCGGAGTGTGGGGATGTCGTTCAAAGAGTTTCCGATCAAAGTTGGAAGTTACTATCCGTACATAGTAGCTTTGGTCGATCCAACCTTCCAAAGGCCAATCGACCAAAGGGTGCCTAGACAACAAGTTTGATCTGTTTTGCCTCCATTTCGTCTCCGATCATTAGGGTTTGTTCCTTATACTCTCTACATGTTTATTCAAGGTTGTTTTGGTTATTCTGGACTTGCTCTTTGATCTCTCACTTGGGGTTTACGAAGTTGAATATAAGGTGAGTGCGTTCACTTATGATTCGCACAAAAACATGCTTTGATATGTTAGGACTTATATACATGTGTTAGCTACTGTAGTTATACTTTTTCTATATTATTATACTTCTGTAATTACAGTAGGCTACTCATGATATGATTTACATACTTGTATTGAATATGAATGATGTCATTGTGAGTTGGACTCTATTGTGATATTTATGGAATCATGATGTGTTGTGATTGCCTAAGTGTGGTTGTGGATTGGGGAATGCCCTTTTGACGTTTCTGTCATTTGACATCAGTGGAGGTGGTGGTATGGGACGCTTTCCTATGGTGCCCTTTGACGCTTTCCCCAACTACTGGATGACATACTTAGGATTTGGTATAGATGAGTTTGGCTAGGAAAACCTCGTCATATATGACCCTATCGGAAGGGGTATTGAGGCCAAGTGACCCGTGGCAGCAATGAGGATTTCTCAAAAGACGTGCATCAGAGCCGTGAGAGGACGTAAATCACATTGTAGGGATTATTCATTGGTAGGGTTTTATATAATAAGCTTAGGCTCATGGGCACTCAAGACCGATAACCAACCCGTGAGAGGACATGACAGCTTTCCGTTATCATATGTGGATGACCAATAGGGTTGAGAGTCTACGTAGCCGAGAAGGAGACAATGACTCTGGGATGGTGATATTGGAACGGATTGCCTAGGCATGGAAGGGAGGCTATCATATCGGAACGGACTACACGGAAGGAAGGTATCTGACTCCGAGTAGATGTGACTCAGTAGATGACTTGCATTGGGCTAAGTATAAGTGTATAACCCTGACATGCACCAATACTCATACCAATGGTGGTGAGCAATAGTGTTGACCTAAACCCCAGCCATGGAATGTCCGAGATGGATGCAGGACCCAATTTGTAACAACCCCCATATTTCTAACCCGAGATCCCTATTCCAGGTCCGAGAACCCAAAGGTCTAGTCGGGTGAACTTGTGGAGTGTCTAGATTGAAGTCCATGATCCATACCCTGAACCCATGGATCTGGATCCTTTATCTGAAGAGTTTGCTTTGGTTGGATCTTGGATTTCTGGAAGTCAAGTGTTGTTCGGAGATGTCCGGAATGAAGGTAAGATCTCCCCCATCTCTTCTTTAGGGCTAGGTTGGCCTTGGGTATCAACCCCCTAGCAAAAATACCCTTGTATGGCGAATTACATGGGGGTGGTTGCTAGTGGCGGTCGATCAAACCAAGCGACCGCTGGAGCGACCGCCCCGGTCTGTTTTCGGGAATTTTACCCTATTTTGCCCCATGACTTCTATAAAAGGCAACCCTCGTCTAATTAACAAATACTTTATTCTTGGTTGCTTATTTGGGAGGTTAGACGGCTGCGGGGAAGATCCGAAAGAGACTCTGGAGTGCTGGCAGTGACTTGGAAGATCAGTCCTTTCCTTCTCTGGACTCTCGACGTGAGGTAATGAATTAATCCTTTATTCTTTACTCTCTTTGTCCATTAAATTAGTATTAACCCATCCCCTTGTCTTTGTGATTACCCCCTTGGATATTTTTAACTCTCTTTTTAATCTACTTGAGAGGAATTAACCGTAAACGAAACCCTGTTTTCGTGAGAAGGTTAATCCAGTCAAGGGGAGAGTTATGGGTAATCTATTGATGGTAATGGTTAGTTTTCCCTCACCCTTTTGGCTTATGGAGTGTTAGATTCGAGACTTAGGTCAAGATTACTCGAAATCCAGATTGAAAATGAGTAATCAGAGGCCTGAGTTTCGGATTGAAATTCACTGTTTTTGGGGTGGTCACTAGTGGCGGTCGCTCAACCTAAGCGACCGGCCCAAGCGACTGGCTGGTAAACAGAGACCAAATGGTTTTTGGTTCTGATTCAAATTGATTCATTTAACTTATATGTTACTGTAACCCTGTATATAGGTAAACACTGTTTGAAAGAAAAGTCATATAATTGTTATCGGATTTCATTTTACGGACAATCTTATTATATGCAGGTAAGGACAATTCATCCTATCTCTTAAATAGACTTATAATATGTTAATCTAGTGTATATTTGAAATCATATTTCTTTATATATGCTGCTGTTTATATGTCTTATATAGAAATCATATTACTTTACTGCTGTTTGTCTTACTTATATACATATTGTGTTGATTATGAATGTTATGTATGGATGGTTGTTGGTATATGGTTTTGATGGATGAGGTATCTATTTTGGGATATCCTAGCTAGGGATATCAGAAGGCTGTGGAATGGGACACATGCCTGCTGATGTCTCTAGCACTGTCTTTACTATTTGATGGCATTATTTAGGTAGAGTCTAGATTTGCATGGTTAGGTACCCCACATGCTACTACCCTTTCGGTAGGGGGATTGAAACCGAGTGACCGTGATGACAGTGAGGTGACATTGTGGTCCACTATTAGTCATATAAACGGTAGGGTTGCTTATGTTAGGGTAGGGCTCATGGATGTCCAAGGATCGGACCGGGTGTCGTGAGGAATCATGAGAGCATCCGCCCCAATAATATGTGGATGACCATAGGGTTAAGGAGTGGAGTTCAACAGTGGTATCCAGTCCGTGAGGATTCTTTCTTCTAGGTTGTGAAGGATACTGAACCTAGTTGGTTGGTGCCATAGGGGATGTATCTGGACTTCATGTAGACATGTAACCAGTATGACCTTGCATTGGATTAGAAACCCCGACATGCGCCAGTACTCATTACCAATGGTCGTGGTAAGATAGTGTTGACTTAACCCCCAGCCATGGAATTGAGAGCCAGGTGTGGACTTTCCCTTTTTCCCAGGATCCCTACAGAGGTAGCCAGTCCTTGCCGGATCAGAGTGATGAGACTTACCCAGAGGAGGGCTGGTGTATAACTTAAAGCATGTCAACTATTAGAGACCTACATAGTTAGAAATCATAGTATCATCCATATTTTGCATTCATTCGTATTATTCATGTATCTTGGTATTGTTGGATAATTGATGGGATTGTGATTGTTTCTTACTGAGTTTTCTAGAACTCACGTCTTTATTTTGTATTGTTTATTAGCCTGCACAGAAGAAGGAACTTTACAGGAAGATGGACTGGTTTCCTATGAAGGAACCATCCCATATGAAGAAGATGTGGCACCGTCAGTGGGAGATGGAAATAGCATGTGCGGGAGCTCCTGTAGCTGCATGGAGTGCGCTTATCGCACCTATTGATGATCAAAGGCGGAGGGTGGTCAGAAAGTTTGCTCGGCGAATAGAGTTGAATTGGAGAGCACCTTACCTTGAGATCCATGAAAAACACTTTTTAGATTTAGAAAAGGAAACTGGGAAGAAATTGATATAACCTTTTTGTTTACTTCCGCTGAAACCTTTATTCATTTTATTCATTATTTCTTTCCTTTATTATTGTTATTGGAGTATTTTGGACTCCTGTAATTCATTTAATTTAGTTATTGAATAGTCTTTGCTCTTGATTATCTTTATTTGTCTTAAATATTGTTGATAGACTAAAACCACGGGTTGCCAGGCAGGTAACCGAGACCGGGCAGGTGGGGTGTGCCACAATTATCGTGGAGAACCCAAAAGACGTGCATTAGAGCCGTGAGGGAAGAGTGAATGAGACCTACCCAGAGGAGTATGGTGTTCTATCTTAATGCATGTTTGCCGCTAGAGACTAGCATATATAGAGTGAGAAGTATACTTGCATTCATTCTTTCTTTCATATCATTGCATTGTGCTTGTTCTAAATTGCTTGTTCTTGTTTATTGTGATTGAATTGCTTGTTAAGTTTCGTTGAGCTCACCCTTCGGGGGATATCTTTTTAGATGAAGGTTCGAAAGAGATCCTATGCACTAGTATGGAGGACCCTTCCTTATTTGATACAATTGCGGACACAATGGGAGAAGATAATGACAAGTGGTACGACCCATACACCGGTGTGGACCACTTTGATGGCTCATATTGATAACAGTAGACATCGTCTAGTTCGCTGTTGGGATCTTGAGTTAGATGCTGATCCGAAGTTGCAAGTGCATAAACCCAAGGCAAAGAAGATGAAGATTGAAGAAGAAGAAGACGAAGAGCCTATGGAAGATTTAGAATAGTTTTAGTCTTTATTCTTCTAGACTTTATTTCAAGTGTAATAACTTTAGAATTACTTTAGAGTTTTGATCTACTCTTTTGCATTTAATCTATAGAGTTATTTTTCCGCTATATTCTATAATTACTTATTCTGATTGGTATCATTTTATTCTTCACTCTAATTATACTATAAGATTTATTCTTTGATTAGTTTCTTAATATAATTGAACATTGATTATTCTTTGCTCGTGATTGTGTTATTGTGCAATGTGGGTATATGATCACTCTAAACTTGACCATGGGACTTGTGGATCACACCTTCGGGTATTTCATATAGGGTACCCGCTTGGGGGATGTGTCATCACTCATGAGAGGGCGTTCCCTGGGAAGATAAAGGAATCAAGCCAAAGGGCAAAATTTTCGGCAACCACTCGACAAAAATCTAAGATGAAAAGAGGCTGAAGGGAAACTATCGGGAGTGCGAAGGACAAGAGAATTCCCTCGGAGAGTGGCGGCAGATGTGTGAGATCGATCACAAGGCAGTCATACGGGAAACCTTATGAGGCTTGATAGAGGCGTTCAAATGCATACTAGCATATGTCTCAACACTCGAATAGGGAGAGAGTGCGAACCCCCAGCGTTAGAGCTGTTCAAATTAATCGAGAGCTGGCTGACATAAATCATAAGTTAGGACAACTTACTCAGGGCAAGAAGGTAGATGACATATACTCAATCATCAGAAGACCGCGTTCATGGATGTGATCATCAGGGATGAATTCCTTCACAATTTCAGGCTCCCAACCTTCTCCCTATTTGATGGATGTTGTAATAACCCCCATATTTCTAACCCGGGATCCGTATTGCAGGTCCGAGAATCCGAAGGTCTAGTCGGGTTAATTTGTGGAGTGTCTGGATAGAAGTCTATGATCCATATCCAAAACCCATTGATCTGGATTCTCTTGATGAAGAACCTGCCTTGCTTGGAAGTTGGATCTATGGTAGAAGGCTTGAGGTGTCTGGAGGAGTCCGAAATGAAGGTAAGACCTTTCCCATGTGTTGATTAGGGTTAGGTTGTGGTTGTGGTAAATAGATTACATAGGTTGTGGTTGTGGTAAATAGATTACATAGGTTGTATCTTAGATTGTAGTTCTATAATACCTTAAGAGATTATTAATTATTTTAAAGAGAAAATTAAGATAGATCTATATTCTAATCAAGCAAACACACTTAATAGTTTATTTAAGAATACCATTTTCATATTAGTGCATATGTAAGGTATAGGGAAGACTAGAATATATTGTTTTCTTGAGTCAAAATAAAAATAGATCTATAAAGAATAAATTATTTAGACTTAGAAATTTATCTTAAAAATAGAAACACTATAATATAAAATAGAGAAGATATATTAAATACAAGGAAGAAAATTAGGACAAGATGAATTGAACTCTCATATTGAATTATATGCATTACATATGTATAGTAAAATTAGTATCTTCTTTGATATGGAAATATCAAAGTCTACGAGGAAATACAATATATATTTCTTGCACGCAATAAGATGATGTAATCTTCATTAATTGAGAATGTTGATGGCCCAAGATTGCATGCTAAGATGACTGAGATATTCATTTAGAAGATACATATTTTTATATGATCTCTTTGGGGGGTGATGGACATCCATAGTTAATATTATTTATAACACTCCACTTTGAATGTACATCAATAGATAATATCCAGCGTTAAAATCTTACTAAGAAAATATCATGTTGGAAAAAAATCTTAGTGATGGAAAAATAGTATATCATATAATCATATTACTATTCTACCTAAAAAAAAAATACTATCATACTATCATACTATTATAGTACTATTATAAAAGTATGAACTCAAATGAAAATGGCTACATTTAGTTTTCCACAAATATCCTTCTGAGTTTAGATAATTAGATTTTTGTATTTCTTTCAAATAAAGATGGCAACATTTAGTTTTCCACTAATATCCTTCTGAATTTAGACAATTAGATTTTTGTATTAATTATAAATTATAAATTATGTTTGTGATTGTAAATTCAAATTATTGAATCGATTTTAATTCTCAATTTCTTCCTTTTTTTTTCTACCATTTTCCAATAAATCTTTATGCTTCATTTGTCATTCGGATTTCGTTATCCAGAAGCCCGAGAAGCATAATAATATGGTGGGTAGACATTGATGAGGGTTGTTAATCTTCCATAACTCGACCACCATCTTGAGCTTCTGCTTTTCTGCACTTCCTTGTTGAGTACCTCCGTTGAGCTTGAGAACAACAGAAACTTCATGGAAACTTAAAACTTAATGAGTTCAAACTCTACAGAAGATCATTAGCGTACATGAAAAAAGAAAAAAAAGGTAAACCGATTCCAGAAAGGTAAACCCTTCAAATTTTGCCTATCCACTATTTTCCAAAATTGTGGATGTATATAAAATTTTGCCTACGTTTCGTTCGTTCCAAATGAAGAAATTGGTGGTCATGATGGAGCTGAGAAGTTCGAGAGTCGGAAGAATTCGAGAAAATGAATGTTGCGATTGAACTCGACGAAGGTAACGTTTTTTTATTTTGAAATCGTCTAATTTTCTGAATTACAGTGCGTTTTCTGAAGTATCGATTCGGACCACCGACAGGGCTGGCTTCGACGAGTGACAGCTCCCGTATTTTCTATGCGGAGAGGTTCCCATGGTGGCTTGTGATTAAGGCTACTGGTGCTCCTGCTCATGGGTCAAAGCTTTACGACAACAGTGCAATGGAGAACTTACAGAAGAGCATCGAGAACGTGAGGAGGTTCCGTGATGCTCAATTTGACATGGTAAAGGCGGAGGAAGAAGGCAAGGTCATTTCAGTGAATATGGTTTTCTTGAAGGCTGGTACGCCATCTCCAACTGTAAGTTCTTGAGTTGCTTATTAGCGCGTTTGGTCTGATAGTTCATCAAACATTGGTGTTGTTATACACATACTATAAACAGCCCTTGTATAATTAATTTTTAACTCTTAAGGTGTTTAGTACAACAATGTGTCACGCTTAAGTTTACCCATTTGTTATAGCTCGAATCCTCAGTTCCTAATTGTCTGAATCTGAAATCACATACGGTGACTCAATTAGTCCCATTTTTCCATTTGCTGGTTCATACCATATTTGTGCTTGCAAGCACCTGGGATGCCTGGGCTGCCTGGGCTGGGTGAGTGCTTTACTTGCAAACCTTTGCCAATGCATTGGGTCACCTAGACCCCATGACAACTGTGGTTCACTTCTTACAAGCACGGATGTGGGCTGATATACCTTGGCAAACCCCCACTTGGTAAGGTGGTTTTCTAGATGGTGTGGAACCGAGGTTGTATCATTGGTCTGAAGTAGGGAAAAAATCCCACCGCCGGAGTGGAGCTACATCATTGGTCTGAAGTAGGGAAAAAATCCCACTGCCGGAGTGGAGCTACCTAGAGTGGTCCGATGAGGACGTCGTCTTGTAAGGGTGGGATAATGTTACGGTTAGTCCCACATCAGTGCTAAACCCCACCGCCTGAGTGGAGCGACCTAGAGTGGTCCGATGAGTACGTCGTCTTGTAAGGGTGGGGTAATGTTACGGTTAGTCCCACATCGGTGCTTATAACCACATCGGTGCCTTACAAGCACCGATGTGGGCTGATATACCTTGGCAAACCCCCACTTGGTAAGCCGGTTTTCCAGGTGGTGTAAACATTCAATTATATGAGCTAAGTTTCTAGATATGTCTTGATCTATCCGCCATGGATTGGAGTGAGCAGAGCTGGGAACAGGGGGAAGCTCATCATTGAGCTTCTACAGCTCCAGTTGGAGCTTTCAGGGAACATTCTCGCCTTTGGTCTTTCTTCCTCGAAAATAAGCCTAGCATATTTTACATGCTTACCCTAAAAAGGCTGCAATACAAAGAATGGTACAGATGCTGAAGAAATTAATTGACATTTATAGACTGTTTGCTATAATCGGATACTATAATAACATGTGGGGTTTCACTGGTGGTGAGCCATTGTTTCATTGTCTGTTGCAGCCTAACTTCTGGGGAATCAATCTATTTAGCCGCTAGAAAGAGCATTGTGATTTGAACAGGAATGTAGGGCACTTGAAAAACCACCTAAACTGGATGCAGGAAATGTATTTCTTTATTAGGATAGCTGTTAGCTGATGTGAGAAATAAGGTTTTGAGTCTTTTTAACTCGACTTCATAAGATTATCCTTGAATGAACTGATGACCGATTATAATTGAGATTACTTTGTATTTTATACTGTACATTAGATCTCTCCAGAGAATGTAAACACCAGCCTAGCATGAACTTGAAAATAATGGGTCTCGTGTGAGAGTTTATAAAAAGAATATGCATTCTTTATACAATGAACTTGTTAGTAATGGACAAATTGGCTGTCACCTTATGTTCCCACTTCATTGCCATACTGTTCTGAACATGTGAAACTTCATGGTTGTTTACACTAATTTCATCACATTCTTTTGGATTGCATGCATATAGTTTCATTGGCTGCAATTTCTTGGCACCATATGTCATAATGTGTAGATGTTTGTTTATCTCACAAATGATTCATTTTCTTTGCCTCACCTCCCCCCCCCCCCCGCACTCCCCCTTCATTCCTCTTCCTTTTTCATCTTGCATTTTCACTTTAGAATATTTTTTTTTTCATGTAAAAGACACTTTGTACTTTGAGAAGTCATCAATTGATATTTCTACTTATCTCACCAATGCTTGCTGTGAAACTTTACAGGGTGAAATTCATCATGTTATGAATCCTGATCCATATCATGGGATCTTTGGCTCAAATGCCGGTTCTTATGTGAAAGATGTACAAGAACACATTGACTTTGGTACTTAAGGAAAAGTTGCTGGTTTTGTAGTAGAAACCATTCAAGTGGAGCTAGATAAGTTATAGGATGAGATGGAGGTTTAATGTTTGCTACCCATCTAGACCTGGGACTTCGTTTATATTCTTAGCTCAATTTCCTCATTTTGAAAATTCCAGGGAGTTAGAGGAGTACTTGAATTGGCAATTGGCCCCTGGATATTTGAGACAAGTGTATGATGTTAGAAAACAAGCATTAAATAATCAAAATAGCAGCTGAACTTGAACAAAGAAAAGATAGAAGAAGAAGAAGAGAAGAGAGATGAAGAACTAGTAGAAGAGGCTTGTGATTCTTGCTTGAAAGTCTAGAATCACAGAGCCCTTTTATTTATAGCTTCTAATGAATCTAATACAACTTGAGAGACAAGTAATTGTCCTCTAGAAAAAAGGAAACAAAAAATTACAGCTTTAGTAACTTCCTAGCTCCTAAAATAGAAAGTTATGAAAATAGAAATCACCACCAAAATAGAAACTACCAAAACTTATGTAGAAAGATTCCTACATTAGAAATAGAAAGTAGAGTAGCATCACTAACATCATACAAACAGATTTTACTGTTCACACGAACAGTAAAAATCAGACTTTACTGTTCATGTGAACAGCACCGTGAGCAGTAAATATCATACTTTACCGTTCACGTGAATAGTAAATATTTCAAAGTGCATATACTTCAACATATGATATTGTACATAAGGCAGGTGGTGTATGCATCGCAGATGAAGTGCAAATAGGGTTTGGCAGAACTGGAAGCCACTATTGGGGGTTTGAAACCCAAGGTGTACTTCCTGACATAGTGACTATGGCTAACCGTTGCATCCATATTTTATATGCGCCCCCCGCCCAAAGTAAATGAGAGAAAAAAGAAGAAAGAAAGATGGAGATGCTTACATCAGTTGTTTTATATTTATGCGTCAATGGTCTACCTTTAGGCATGCGAGAACTTCACTTTAAGTCATCAACAATTGCAGATCTCTGTGCACTTTTGATTTATCAGTCTTTGACGTGTATTGATGAGGCATTGGCAATGGTTTGCCATTGGGAGCTGTTGTTGATATCGTTACTATAGGCAAGTTATATCAGTTTGTGACTCTATAGATGTCAGGTGCTTATTTTTTTTTTCTTTTCTGCTTTCCTGGTTAGGTTAAATGGATCCATCCTTTGATTGAAAGGTGGCTGGAATAATTTTCTGCTTTAGATGTAGATATTATGTGTTTACAACATGATTTATTTAGAGGCTTTGTGAGGTTATAAGGTAAGTTTCCATGCACAGCCAAACATTTTGGGGCCTCTGATATTTCAATCAGCTTTTTTTGGTACTAATTTGTGGGATTATCCTCTTGACTGGTTTTGGAGGTCCATGCGTGACAATTTTGTAGATAAACTCTGAAGTTTATAACTGATTTTCATCAATATTTTCTATGCATTAGTTGATTTAATTTGGGGATTTCAGCTCATGATTTTGGTGTTGAGTTCTTAATCTTTTTGGTGTTGGTATTCTTGTATGCTTGCTCACAACCCTCTTTGTAACTGATTTCTTTGAAATCAAAGCCATCAACGAAATTGAGCCTGCATTGAAGAAACAACTTATTATTTCAACTGTTTTGATGACTATCGGAGTTGCACTCATTAGTTGCCTTGCACTACCATCATCCTTCACAATTTTCAATTTTGGAACTCAAAAGGATGTGAAGAACTGGTAAGCCACATCAATTGTACTGCTTTCATGGTGGTTTAAAGAAGGATTGAGATTTTTGTAATACTAATTGGAGTGTCCCCCCAAATTTAATGAATTTATTGACATTGAGTTTGGTTTTCAGGCACTTGTTCCTTTGTGTTGCTGTTGGTCTATGGGTTGGACTTGCTATTGGTTTCGTCACTGACTATTACACCACTAATGCATACAGGTTCGCATTGATCCTCCACTTTTTGTAATATAGCTAACTCAAGAGTTTGATTTGTAAAAAATCCTAAGAAAATTTTCTCAATCTAATGTTCCAGGTTCTCAAGAGACCCTTGCTAACTACATGAACATTTGCACATTGATTTGCTATTAATACCTAATCAATTTTCACAAATGAATGATACTCTGGCTATAATTTTAATTAACTTGATCTACTTATTACCTATGTAGTCAACACCAAAAGCTGGTTACATTGTTCTTCAAGAATGCCAAGAAGATGCTTTTGGAAAATGGAGAAATTCACATCTCTCACAAAACAACTAAGCGTCATTCTAAATGGAATATAGAATCTCTGGCATCATATTCAGGTCTCAGTTTTATAAAAAAAGTGAAGTTTCATTTGAATGATTATCCAGGTTACTAGACTAAATATGGATTTGGAGGAGATGGGAACTTTGATTGCTACCCCAGTAACACTTACATGTTTGGACTGTAATACAGATCAATTGATGAAGACAATGATGTTGTCATATATTCATTTTTCATGACGGTTTCATGGAAACCGTTGGAGAATATTGTATTTGGCGACGTTATAACCGTGAGGGAAAAACCGTGGGCAAAAATCCTATTTCTTGTTTTGTGGCTTGCTAAAACCAAGTTTTTGCTTGATATAAGATGTATGATGTATTAATCTTGTTGGAATTTATTAACTTGATTAATAAATTAAATGCCCAAGGGCAATATTGGAAACTCACTATTAGGGCGGTTACAAAATAGGGTTATATATTTTGGTAACCACCGCATTAGTGAGGATGTAACTGAGTGATTCATTCGCACGAGCGAATCTCTGAGAAACGGCGGCTCCATCTCTCTCTCCCTCTCTCTTAGAATCGTAGGCTTGGAAAATTTTCCTTTCCTAGTTTTTTATCTTCATTCCATTAATCCACGGCATTTGGGTTGTGGATATTATTCCCTTTCCCAGTGATTGTGGAATCTCGCCGGTAAATCTTTGGTGGTGGAACGAGAACGTGGATCTAGACTTCCGCTGCGAATACTTCAAGTAAGGGAAAGCGAATCCAGGTAAGGAATCTTTTCCCCATCAATTAATTGAATTGAATTACTTTTGATGTATTACCAACATTGGCATCAGAGCCATTGGTTCCCACGTTTTTTTTGTTCCTCCCCATTGTTTATTTTAATTGTTCGGATCTGAGTGGGAGGATCTTGTAAATTTTCCTAATGAAGATTTGCATGAATTGATAATCCATGATGATAATTTTTGTTAATAATTATTGTTGGATTTTTTTCATGTGTTTTTGGATGAATTTTTGTAAAGAAAAAAAACATGATTTTCCGTTTTTTTGAAAAAAATTTCGTTCAAAGAAAAAAAAAATCGTTAAATGGGGAATTGACGTCTGTGTACCAGACGGATGCTGAGACGGTGAGCCGTCTCAGAATCCGTTTGGTCACAGAAGCCAGACGGACTCTCAGACGGTGCGCCATCTCAGAATTTGTCTGGTCACAGAAGCCAGACAGACTCTCAGACGGTGCGCCGTCTCGGAATCCGTCTGGTCACAGAATGCCAGAAGGACTGTCCGTCTGGGCTGATGGACTCCAGACGGAGAGCCGTCTTAGAATCTGTCTCAGACGGATTGTCAGACGGTGATCCTTCTTAGAATCCGTCTGAGTTTTTTGTCCAATTTTGAATGTGTTTCTATTTATTGGACATCTATGGCTCACAATCTATGTGATGTTTGAGCATTAAGGGCCTAATGGGGCCTAGTGGGAGCTAATGAGGTAGAAGTGTTCTGTGTGAACCACCTCATAGCTTGAACATGATTGAATGTTTTATTTTAATAAAACTATTTTTTATTTATGGGTCTATCAATCATGTTTCTTGCACAGAATGAAGCTAGTGTATAAGTCTATGTGGGTTTGCATGAGAATTTGATTGAATGTTTTTTTAGCATCTCTTTTGGTTTAAGTGCTTATCCCATAGGTTGACTATGCTAGTGTGATTTGTTGTTGCATGAGTTGTGTTTTATGCTAGATTTATTGAACTCATTCTTGTATGTAATATCTCTAGAAAAAATGGCTGCTACCAAGAGCATTGTTGCTTGACCTCACTAAAGGAGATAAGCCTGAATGAGAGGAATTATGACCTCTCGGCACCGAAAGGTGCAATATCTCCTGGAAGAGCAGGATATGCTAGAGACCATTAACCGGACCATGAACCCACCCGAGGAAGGTACCATTGCACAAGATCGCAGTGGACCTTGATACATACAATGCTTGGAAGAGGAAAGACCGGGCAGCCGGGATTACAATCCCGAGCTCCATGAGGGATGACCCGTTGCTTCGTTATGAGAAGCATAGGACGGCAAAGTCTTTGTGGGAGGCTGTGAAGTTCCAAGATGGAGAGGACTTCCACCACAAGAGGCCGCCAGCTCGGACTCACCTTTGACGGTTATAAGATGCGCCAGTGGTCACACCATGAGACAAGATATAACCATCATGTCTAACATGATTAGTGAGTTGAGCGCATGTGGGCACCAGAAGACTGATGAGGAGCAAGTCTCCGCAGTCATCAGGTCATTGCCAAAGACTTGGGAGCATATGAAGATCTTCTTGACTCATGCTGATGAGGTCAAGACTTTCGATCAAGCCGCCAAGCACCTTGAGCTTGATGAGGATCGGATGTTGGCCGATGCCCCTCAAACTGATGTATTTGCTGCTGAAGCTAGCACTAGTAAGGGTGCGAGCTTCAAGCGCAAGAGAGAGAAAGCTCAACCTCAGCGGTCCAAGCAAAGTAACCAGGGTGGGAACAAAAACAAGAGTGGGCCCAAGCGTTCAAGGGGGACTAGTGCTTGGCAAGAAGAAATCAGCTTTGATTTGCTTCAAGTGCCGAAAGCCTGGTCATTTTGCTCGTGATTGCACTGAGCAAGAGGTATGTACTGTGTGTTTATACCTCATCTTGTTATGTAACAAGTTCTACTATGCTTGTTGAACTAAATCCTTTGTGGATTGTTGATTCAGATGCGACAAAACACATAACAAGGGAACACTCGAGCTTCGTGGAATACCGTCGTATTCCAAGAGGAAGCAAAAGAATAACGATGGGGAACAGCTCAAGCATGGAGGTTCATGGCATAGGCACATGCAAATTAGTTTTGCGAGGTGGCCGACGTCGTTACTCCATGATGTGTTGTATGCTTCAGACATTCGGGGAAATCTTGTTTCTGTTATTTATCTTTTAAGACATGGTTTTAGAGTTGTATTTGAAAACAATTCTTTGGTTTTGTATCTGGGTGATACAGTTTATGGTTATGGTTTTCTTGATAATGGTTTCATTGTATTGGATACAATTGATTATTCATTTAATTCTAGTAATGCTTTTGTTTGCCAAAATACTGTGTGTATTGATTCTAATTTGTGGCATGCTAGACTAGGACATATTGGCTTAGACAGGATGAACAAAGTTGGCAAGAGAAGGTCTCTTAGGCCAAGGTTCACTATCCGATTTGCCAACTCGTGAGTCATGTCTAGCAGAAAAGCAACTAGAAAACCATTTAAAAAGGCTTTGAGAGCCTCTCTTCCTTTAGAACTTATCCATTCAGATGTGTGTGGACCCATGAATGTGCATACTAGAAAAGGACAGTCATATTTCATCACATTCATAGATGACTATACAAGGTATGGTCACATTTATCTAATTTCTCATAAGTCAGAAGCTCTGGAATGTTTTAAGAAATTCTTGAGCTTGGTTGAGAATCAGTTAGATAAAAGGATTAAAACTCTTAGAACGGATAGAGGAAGAGAGTATCTCTCCGATATGTTCAAAGGGTTATGTGATGAAAAGGGGATATCTAGACAACTTACTATTCCAGGGACTCCACAGCAAAATGGGGTTGCCGAGAGGAGGAATAGAACCTTGCTAGACATGGTGAGATCCATGATGGCGCAGCAACTCTACCCATCTCTTATTGGGGAGATGCTTTGTCGATCTGCGGCCTATATCCTCAACAGAGTTCCAACCAAATCGGTTCCTTCCACACCATATGAGTTGTGGACCGGAAGGAAGCCAGATTTGAGTTACTTGCGCGCATGGGGATGTGCAGCATATGTTCACTCTACTTCTCACCAATATGGAAAGCTTGGACCCAGAGGAAGAAAGTGTATCTTTGTGAGATATTCTGAACCCTCAAAGAGCCATGTCTTCATTGGACTAGATGAGAGTGAGAGGAGAACGAAACTTGAGTCTAGGGATGCAACATTCTTGGAGAATGATTTTCCATCTCTTTTCAGAGTTAACAAAGAATCATCGGAATTCTTTGAGATACAAGATAGTGGTCTTGTCACTCCAGGGATTCAGATTCTAGATAATGAACCTAGGGTTCATCCAGAAGATCCTAGTGGGAGTGGGAGTGCAGATGTGATAGCTACCTTAGACGGTGAGCAATCTGACATGCACTTGCGCCGTAGTGGGCGCGGGCTAGTTCCTCGTCGACGTTTCGACATAGAGGATGAAGCCTACATGGTAACTCCTGAAGAGATCGACTGTGAGATGATTTCAGTAGATGAGCATGAACCAAAGAGCGTGAAGGAAGCTCTTGCGCGGTCAAGCTCAAAGGAATGGTTAAAAGCAATAAAGGAAGAGTTGGAGTCGATGAAAGTTAATCATGTCTGGGACTTGGTTGACTTGCCGCTGTGCCGAAAGGCGATTGGGAACAAGTGGGTTCTCAAGATCAAAAGAAAGGCGGATGGATCTATTGAGAGATTCAAGGCTCGTTTAGTGGCTAAGGGCTACACCCAACGAGAGGGCGTTGATTATGAGGAAACTTTTTCCCCTGTGGTTAGGTTTGCCTCAATTCGCCTCATACTAGCCATTGTTGCTCGCTTGGACTTGGAGCTTTATCAGATGGATGTAAAAACTGCTTTTCTCAATGGAGAACTTGAGGAAGAGATCTATATGGATCAACCTCAAGGCTTTGAAGCACATGGACTTGAGCGCAAAGTGTGCAAGCTTAAGAAGTCCATATATGGCTTAAAGCAAGCATTTAGACAGTGGAATGTGCGCTTCCACCAAGCTATGATGGAAAATGGTTTTTCCATGCTTGAGGAAGACCACCGTGTTTACACCAAGGGATCTCGATAATAATTATGTCATTCCGACATCGTACGTAGATGACATACTTATGGCTAGCAATAGCAAGGAGCTATTGGAAACCATTAAGAAATGGTTGTCCTCCGTATTTGATATGAAGGACATGGGTGAAGCAAGCTATGTGCTTGGTGTCAAGATTGTCGTAAATAGGCAAAAGAGATTACCGGGTTTATCTCAAGAGACCTATATTGACAATGTCTTGACGAGATATCAGATGCACAACCGCAAACCAATTGATACTCCAAAGGAGAAGGGTTTGCATTTGAGCCTTGATATGGGTCCTAAGACTCTAGAGGAGAAAACCAAGATGGAAAGAGTTCCATATTCCAAAGGTGCAAATGGGTAGCCTTATGTACGCTATGATGTGTACTAGGCCGGATATTTGTTATGCAGTGGGTTTGGTTAGTCGGTACCAATCAAACCCGTGCATAGAGCATCGGAAAGCAACAAGAGGATATTGAGATATCTCAAAGGAACGAGTAACTACATGTTGTGTTACCAAGGATCGGATTTGCGGTTAGTTGGCTATAGTGATGCCGATCGGGCTGGAGACATCGATGAGCGCAAATCAACCTCTCGGATATGCTTTCTTGCTGAATGGCGGGGCCATTTCGTGGTGTAGCAAGAAGCAGGCTTGTATATCCCTCTCGACCATGGAAGCAAAGTATGTGGCATGCTCACTGCGGTTCAAGAGGCTGTTTGGTTGAGGAGATTCCTTCGACATACTGGGATTGTGATGACATCCAAAGAGGCTGCCCTTGTCTATTGTGATAGTACGGCAGCTCTTAGCTATGTCAAGGACCCCAAGTATCATGGGAAGACCAAACATATACAGTTGAGATATCACTTTGTTAGAGACATTACATCAAGGAAGAAAGTTGTACTTAAGCACATATCTACTAGTCAGATGGTAGCTGACCCTCTTACCAAACCTATAGCCAAGGATGTTTTTATTTCTCATGTAAAATCCTTGGGCTTATGAGATTGTGACTTAATTTTGTACCGAGACTTTCTTATTAATGAGTAATATGAGTTCATTCCAAAGATTTATTCTTATTCACTTTCGTGTGATTGTGTTTCTTCTAGCATAAAACAAGATATGTCAATAGGCAAGAGAATGGCTCACTCACACGAGCATTCGCCTCTGGCGCCTTGGAGGCGAGCAGAGATGAGACGGATTGTGAATGACTTTGTGTAGGTCAATTCATAATCATGATGTCGCCTTGATTTGGAATCAAGATGAGTTTCTCTATTGTGAAGAGAATCGACATGAATGTTCCCACTATTCATGTTGCCTATAAGAGTCAAAGCGAGTACTTTATGTGGCGCTAGGGTGGCGACAATAAAGAAACTCGGGTTAGGCGCAAGAGGTTGCGACTAGACTAAGACCCGTATGGTGTTGAGATGGACATACGTTCTATTGTATATAGAATGCTCCACCATAGCACATATATCATACTATGTGTGCTTAGCGATCATTGGAAATAAGAGGATGGATCCTCGTTCCTCTCATTGTGTGAGTCCCTGGACCTTATGGTCCATTAGTGTTCTTAGTGACTTTCGACGACATCATGAAACGAAGGGTTGATGTGGCTACTTTGGGGTGTTACCTATGGTCATGATTGATTCGACCTAAAGGGGCACTACCGGGAAAGGAGTCAATCCTAAGTGTAATGATGGTCTCTGGGGCGAAAGGAAAGGTTTGATTCAACCGCACCCTAAAAAGTGTTTGCCGGCGCCAACCGTATGTGTTACAAAGAGTGAACATTTTAAGGACAAGAAGGTGATCTCTCAGAGGGATCGAGATACCTTTAGTCTGGTGAGTTTGAATAAACCTAGGACACTGTATTATACTAATGCTTATTTGATTTATTTCTATGAGTGATGTGCCATTCTGGCCTTCTCGGGAAGGTTTCTAGTTTGGGGCTCACGCGTGTGTATATCACCGGTCGCACAACCCATTTTGCCAAGATGACTTGTGGATATTAGTGTCCTGGGACACAGTGGTCTATGTATCTGGGATACATAGTGAAGAGATCAATATATATCTATATCTGGGATATGCATGTGTGTCTGGGACACAAGAGGTCTATGTATCTGGGATACATAGCCCAGATACATAGCAGAGAGATTGAATGTGTATATCTGGGATATACAAGTGTGTCTGGGACACATTGAAAGATTAACACTTGCCCTTGTGCCAGTGGGAGCTGTTTGAATTTATTAATTTGATTAATAAATTAAATGCCCAAGGGCAATATTGGAAACTCACTATTAGGGCGGTTACAAAATAGGGTTATATATTTTGGTAACCACCGCATTAGTGAGGATGTAACTGAGTGATTCATTCGCACGAGCGAATCTCTGAGAAACGACGGCTCCATCTCTCTCTCCCTCTCTCTTAGAATCGTAGGCTTGGAAATTTTTCCTTTCCTAGTTTTTTATCTTCATTCCATTAATCCACGGCATTTGGGTTGTGGATATTATTCCCTTTCCCAGTGATTGTGGAATCTCGCCGGTAAATCTTTGGTGGTGGAACGAGAACGTGGATCTAGACTTCCGCTGCGAATACTTCAAGTAAGGGAAAGCGAATCCAGGTAAGGAATCTTTTCCCCATCAATTAATTGAATTGAATTACTTTTGATGTATTACCAACAAATCTGCTATTAAGTCCTTTCATAGCAGTTCCATCTACTGCTGTATTGTTAAAAACCAAAAATCAGCCCCTTCTGTTTCCATCTATCTAGAAATAACTACTTTGAAACTCGACTTCTGTGTTTTGATGAAATGTAGTTTTCCTTCACTTTAATCTTCTTGAATCAAATTTGATGGGATATCTTTCTTGCAGAACTGCGTCCTCAATCTCAATCTCCAACTCTCACATCACCAGCAACAAGAAGAAGAAGAAGAAGAAAGACAGGGAACAACCAATCGAAACCCAACAGTTCGAGGACAGTGATCTTGAAGCCGCCACCAATGGTTTCTTTCACCAGAAACTTCTGGGCAGAGATAGGCTTTCAACCATGGAAAGTAACCTCTCCATTGTACTTCCCCCAACATTGTCCAAAACCCTCAAACAAAGGTATCTGAACTCGCAGGATTGCTTCCCTATATTTTAACTGAACCAAATCTTCTGAGGAAATTTGTTTGGAATTGGTATCTCAATGCATAGTCTTCATTTGATCATCATAAAATAGGTTGAAATACCTGAACCCTGTGAAAAAGGTAGGGCAGAATGTCTTAGCGTTTTGACAGATTCGAAAACATCCAGGTGTGCCAAAGATAAATTAGAAGACGATCTGACGAAAAGCACGATATCCTTACAGTTCCTTTTGATTTCATTCCAGTTTGTCTTCTTTATCCTTCATCTCAATTCTCAGGTATGATCTCTCTCTAGATGTCCTTTTAAGTAATCGCTTCATATTGCCAAACGCGATCTTGTGCATGAATTGTTTAATCGATCTCATCAAATACTAGATTCATGATTCCAATTTATTATTTATGTCGGTTCTTATCTGGATTCATTTTTCTAATTATATGTGAAGGTGCTGATTCATGAACTGTTGTTTTACTTTGGATGTCTAATAATAACATATGAAAATCCCACTATATCTACTTCTCAAACTTAGTGACCTATCGCTATATCCCTTGATTTTTCTTTTCATGGATAATTATCCAGTTCTTAACTTATGCTACTTTGGATGTACCGAAAAATTTTGAACAATCATACATGGTATACACAGTTTTAAAATTGTAATGTAAGATTCCTTGTTTCATACCAGTAATGTCCATAAGAAACTTTGCATTATTGATTTCTATATTTGGCCCTATATTTCATCTTGTGAGTGTTTTTTAATGTACAAAGATGTCATGGATGTTGTCTAGAGCAGCTACCTCAGAAGGAGAGAATTTTAACTGGAAGAATTAATAAGAAAGTTGAAGAATTGAGTGAGAAGATCAACGAATTGAAGTTGCTCAGTATTCAGTGCTTTTTGATACCTTTGTTAATTTACATTCTAAAATAACTCACACTTCATTGAAGAAATTGGCAAGGTAACACCAAAATAGCAACAAAACCAGAGTGGTACCCATTGATTGGTAATCTCTATTACATCACTAAGTACCAAACCTGAGAAGGAACTTCATTCAGTTTCCTGAACATGGAACTTTACTCTTCCGTAATAAACTAAACTTCAGGAAGAGGCCCATGAAGTTATAAACTAAATTTTATGTCTGGGTTAATTGTTCTGAAACTATGATAAGCCCAATAATTCAAAGAAATACCAGAAGAAGAAGAGGGTTAACAACAAAAGACATGATTGGCAAAAGAATAAGAGAACTAATGTGAGACAATTAAGTCAAGGCAAGTAGTATGCTATTTTTGCAAGAAGCTTGGACATAAAAGGTCTCAATGTTACTCTTTTCTAAGATCTAACGGTAAGCAACCTATTACCAAAAAAAAAAAAAGGTAAGCAACCTCAAGGTATGCTTGCAACCTTGATCCTAGATGAAATTAACACTACAATTATTAAATCCAGATCTTGGTGGGCTGATTCTAGAGCAACTATGCATGTTTCGAATAACTTGCAGGGGTTCAAGGAACTAAAGAGAATAAGTGATGGGAGGAGCTATATCTATATGGGAAATGATGATAAAACATTTGAATGAGTTGGATTTTTTGAGCTAATGTCAACCTTCTTGAAAGCAAAAAACTATACCGCAAGCCCTTGGCTGGAAGCTCCCGACCATCCAAAAGACCATCTCATGGGCCCAATTCCTAAAGTCAACTTCTTTTTACACTTCATCCATAAAGCATTTCTGATTTCCCAAACTCAACTAAATTTTTTTCTTTGTTATCTGCAGGGTCGTTGCTGATAGCTTCCATAGGCAGATGGAGGCTATTCTTCAAGTCGGACAACTTAACATACGATTCAAGCAGCTGGAGAGAGAATTGAAGGCGAGAGGCGCTAAGATTCTTCGTCTTTGGGAGGAGAATCATAAATTGGAGAAGGTCTCCAAGGATCTGGAGGTCACCAACAAGAACATTGGTAACCTTAATCGGGAAGTGAAGAGGCTCCAATGGATACTGAAGGAGTCAGAGACCAAAGTAGAAAAGTTGGTGAAGGAGAAGGAGGAACTCTAGAGTCGGGCAGGTCCTTCTAAGACGGAAGAGATATTTGTAGAGGCCAGAAAGGCTTGCATTCAGAAATATCTGAACAAAAAACCCTTCAATGAACTGTTGATCCCTTTTAATACTCAAGCTTATCAGGATGGGCAGAAACAATGTCTGGAAATCAATCCTGAAGGTAGACCCGAACTTCAATATGACTTCTCATCAGTTGGTCTTGTAACAACCCCCGTAATTCTAACCCGGAATCCATATTGCAGGTCCAATAACCCGAAGGTCAAGTTAGATTAAGTTGTGGAGTGTAGAAGTCCATGATCCATACCCTGAACCAATGGATTTGGATTCTCCTGATGACAAACCTGCCTTGCTGGGAAATTGGATCTCTGGTAGAAGGCAAGTGGTGTTTGGAGATGTCTAGAATGAAGGTAAGACCTCCCCCACATGTTGTTTAGGATTAGGTTGAGGTTGGGAGTAGAAAAGGTTGAAAACCCCCAACCATGACACACCTTTTCAAACAAAACCCCCTTCAGTTGCTATTTCTTTGAAAACCTTGTTTTCTCTTATTGTTAGACCCTTACCAATTTCTTTTCTTGATTTTGAAATACTTTTCTTTATTTTCCCTAGAGTGAATCCTCATTCTCTCTAGCCTCTCTGTGGGATACAAGGACTATCTGCAGTAAAACCCTAATTTTATGGTTCAATTAGAACTCTATTCTTTTAATCTTGTTTGATGCTTAAACCTTCCTAGATAGTCTTAGTATGTTTTTTGGGGAACTCCCCCTTCAAATTTCGGAGTAAGCGGACTTCAAACGAAGAACTTAGGACCAATTTAGGGTTTTCTGCTCCATACTGTTCATTGGGTTGATTGTCCAATAGACCCAGCAACCTACCCAAGCTAACAGTAACTATTTTCTTCGTTTGATTTGATCCGTTTGACTTCTTATCTTCTAGGGCTTGTTCCTAATGATTGATCTATGCTTGTTTAGGGTTTGTTTGCTAGCCTTAGACCTCTCCTCTTTATTCTCCGGAATTCTTCGAAGATTGTTTAAGGTAAGGATGGTTGCTCCCTAATAACCTAATATACATGTCTACTTCTAACTGATTTGGATTACATGATCATACTACTGTTGTATTAGTTTTCTTATAATTATATTGCTGCTGTAGTTTCTTCAAACTACAGTAGTACTTATTCATGTGATTCAATTATTATTTCAATCATGTATGAATAGTTATTTACTTATGTATTGTGTTATCAGTTGTGCTTGTGATGACTGATTTGGGAATGTGATTGCTTAAGTATAATTGGGGAATGGGGAATGTCCTTTTTACGTTTCTGTCTTTAGACACCAATGGAGGTGGTATGTGACGCTTTCCTATGGTGCCCTTTGACTCTTTCCCTGGTTATTGGTTGACATACCTAGGGCTTGTCTAGCAGTGTTGGGCTAGGATGTCCCTATTATATCAAACCCAATCTGAAGGGTATTGAGACCGAGCAACCCGTGGCAACAATAGGGGTTTGTGGGCACTCAAGACCAATAACCAACCCTTAAGAGGACATTTATCACATTGTGAGGGGCCATTCATTGGTAGGGTTGCAGTAGTAGGCTTGAGCTCATGGACGCTCATGACCAGTATCCAACCCGTGAGAGGACATGAAAGCTTCCCGTTTACTATTTGTGGATGACCAATAGGATTGATGAGTCCGTAGTCTGAGTTGGTTGTAACCATAGGATACACTGACTCTAGTGAGAAGGATACCGAAAAGGATCGCGAGAGGCAAGGAATGGAAGTATTTGAATCTAAGTTGATATAACTAAGTAGAAGACTTGCATTGGGCTAGGCTGAACCTTGACATGCGCCAATACTCAAACCAAATGGTGGCGTGAGAAAGCGGTGACCTAAACCCCAGCCATGGAATGTCCGAGAGGGATGTAGGACCCATTACCAACTGGAGAACCCAAGATACCGAGATGGTTGAGGGAGAGTGATTTGAGACCTACCCAAAGGAGTATGGTGCTATGACTTAAACCATGTCTACCAATAGAGACCATCATACTTAGAGTTAGAATCATATATGCATTGTCTATTTCATATCATATTGCATTCTGTATGATTTGCTATCATGTGTTATTATGTTATTGTGGAATAAACTGCCTTGTTGAGTTCTTTTGAACTCATTTTTTTTTGCAACAACTTTGTTAGACTTACTTGCTGGTACAGATGAGTATGATGGCCAATATTATGAAGACCGAGCGGATGACTCATACGGTACCCAAGGTACTGGCTACGGTGACTACCACGGTGAAGACTACTAGTACGAGACTGGAGCTTATCAGGATTAGTCCGACTCTAGCGCTTGTATGCCAGCAATGGGACATCATCTCTTTTACTTATGGATATGTTATTTATAGATTCGAAGAAACATTAGTTTAGATTTTGTTCACTTCTTTTCTTTTCCCTTTCATTTTTGGGAACCGATTGTAATCTTTTTTTTTTTACTTTTGATCTACTTTTCCGCTGCTACTGTAGAGTAATTTTCCGCTACACTCTACATTTGATTTATTCTATTGGTATCATTTTCTGCAATCTGATTATATTGTATTTTCTCTCAAATCTTATCTTGATCGCTCAATTAATATAATTTAACATTGATTTAGTATTGTTCTTGATTATATTATTATAAATGTGGGAGGTTGATTTCCTTGATACTGATCTTTGGGACTATGGATCACACACTCGGGTATGCCAGATAGGGTACTGGCTGGGTGGATGTGACACTTTTAGAATGTCCTATGAAGTCAGGTAAGACCCTTCTCTAAGTTGGTTGAGGATCCAAGTGGTGAATTTGGGTTGGGAACACAGCCAAATTCACCAATTTTGACTTAAGGCCCTGCCTTGATCAATTTCTTTAGTCGATCCAATCGACCAAGGCAGCCAACCAAAGCATGCCAGGGACAAAATTGTCTATTTTGGGGAGTTTTCGGTTTTAAAGCCCTATGTATATGTAACTTCGAACTAAACCTCGCCACTTTGCCTCTTAGCTTCTAAAGAACGTGAGAAGAACCCTAGAGCCTCCTCTTCAAGCCAAGGTTGATTTCAAGCATCCAAGAGAAGTTCGTCCATTGATTTATTCCTCTACAAGTTTAGTATTCAATTCTATAATACATCGATCTATTATTTTTACTGTTTCTACTCTGTGTTTTGATTGTGAGGAAGTTCTTACACTACTGTAATGGCCTAGTCTATGATCCTCATAGTCTTAGAGTGAATTCCCATTCACTCTATTCTTTCCATAGACAATACAATGTGATTTCAATGTTTTGATCTAGCATGAGACCATGATTTATTCTTACTCTATGTTAGATCTATTCCTAGGTTGTTTTCTATGCATGATCTGCTGTTTTCTTATCTTTAGAATGAATCTCCATCCATTCTAATCTTTCCGTGAGAATCCGCAGATTAAGCCTATTAGGTGATTTATTATATTTCTATTCCAATGACCTTGTTTGGTGTTTAGATCATCATAGATACTCTCTATATGTTATTTAGAATTTTCCTATTAATTTCGGAGTGTTATGATGTGATTCGAAGATTTTCCAACCAAAGATGGAAGTTATTGTCCATACACAGTAACTTTGGTCGATCCCTTTGGTCGATCCAATCGACTAAGCCAATTGACTAAAGGTGTCTGTGACAACAACTTTTCTCCGATTGAACTCCGTTTTGTCTCTAATCATTAGGGTTTGTTCCTTATACTCTCTACATGTTTGTTTAGGGTTATTTTGGTGATTTTTGACTTGCTTCTTGATCTCTTACTTGGAGTTGGTAAAGTTAGATATAAGGTGAGTATGTTCACTCACAATATGCACAAATACATGCTTTGATATGTTATCACGTATATGCATGTGTTAGCTACTATAGTTATACTTTTTTCTATATTGCCATACTTCTATAATTACAGTAGGTTATTCATGATGTGATTTACATACTGTTATTGAATATGAATGATGTGATTGTGAGTTGGATTCTATTGTGATATTTATGGAATTTTGATGTGTTATGACTGCCTAAGTGTGGTTGTGGAATGGGGAATGCCCTTTTAGCATCTCTGTCATTAGACACTAGTGGAGGTGGTATGGGACGCTTTTCTATGGTGCCTCTTGGCACTTTCCATAACTACTAGATGACATCCCTAGGATTGGTCTAAATGAGTTTGGCTAGGGAAAACCTCGTCATATTTGCCTATTGGAGGGGGAATTGAGACCAAGTGACCCGTAGCAGCAATGGTGATTTCTCAAAAGACATGCATCAGAGCCGTGAGAGGACGTAAATCATATTGTGGGGGTCATTCATTGGTAGGGTTGCACATAATAAATTTGGGCTCATGGGTGCTCAAGATTGGTAACTAACCCGTGAGAGGGCATGAGAGCTTCCCATTTATTATATGTGGATGACCAATATGGTTGAGAGTCTACCTATCCGAGAGGGAGACAGTAACTCTAGGGAGGGAGATACTGGAACGGACTGCATAGGCACGGAAGGGAGGCTATCATACCAGAACAGACTGTCTAGTGCATGAAAACCTTGACATGCGCCAATACTCAGACCAATGGTAGTGAGCCATAGTGTTGACCTAAACCCCAGCCATGGAATGTCCGAGAAGGATGCAAGACAGAACTACCACTGGAGAACCCAAAAGACGTGCATCAGAGTCGTGAGGGAGAGTGATTCGAGACCTACCTAGAGGAGTATGGTGTTGTATCTTAATGCGTGTCTACCACTAGAGACCAACATATATAGAGTTAGAAGCATACTTACATTCATTGTCTCATATCATTGCATCATGTTTGTTCTGAACTACTTGTAGTTATTTATTGTGATTGAACTACTTGCTGAGTTCTATTAAGCTCAACCGTTGGGGGATATGTTTTTAAATTCTGTTGCAGGTACCAATGACTACTAGAACCAAGACGACGAAGCCACGACGAGTGACTAGTAATCTATGCAAGGTGTTGGTTGTTACGAAGATAACGGTGAAGATTCCTATTGTGAGTATTAAGTGTACTAGGATTAGCCCTATCTAGGAGTGGGAGAGTCTGTTTTTGGTTACGAGGGTCTACGAATATGATCATACTTTATTTGAGCTGAAAGAGTTGTATGATTTGACGTGGACTGGATTTGACTCCTTAGCTTTATTCTTTTAGACTTTTATTTCATTTGTAATAACTCTAGAATTTCTTTAGACTTTTGATCTACTCTTCCACATTTGGACCTATAGAGTTATTTTCGCTATACTCTATAGTTATTTTCTCTAATTGGTATCGTTTAGTTATGCACTTTGATTATGTTCTGATTATACTTTGATTATATTTCAAGATTATTTCTTTGATTGAATTCTTAATAGAGTTGAACATTGATTATTTCTTGCTCATGATTGTGTTATTGTGTAATGTGCGTATATGGTTTTCCTAGACATGACCATAGGACTTGTGGATCACACCTCCGGGTAGAATGGTTAGGGTACTGGCTTGGGGTATGTGACAGATGTCCTAAGCCAGAAACGCTCAAATAGGTATTCTCTAATCCACAATCACAACATACATTCACTTTCCACAAAGTAGTAAAAGGTTCAACCACATTCCCAATTTATAATCAATTTAAGTCCATAATGTCACATGTTGATCCATACATCAATATCAATAACAAACGACATATTTTCTATAATTTCAGAATCATTAACATCATTCTTAAATCCTAATAGCAGTATGAATAATAATATATAAGTTTCATATCAACTAAGAAAGTTACAATGGTTATGTGCAAGTGAAAGTTCTCACCTTGCTTATGATTTGCAACTTTGAAAAGTAAGTCAAAGAGTATGTTCACACTTCCCAAAAGTCCTATTAACACGTTGGTTCCCAAAAGTCCTATTAACACGTTGGTTCAAAGTTAGAAATAACCCTAGAGGTCTGAGACCAACACTGTAGGGAGTGGTTGGTCGGAGTGGTTGCCTAAGGTAACCATAGCAGGCGACTAGAGTAGGGCTGTTCGCTTGAGGCGACCAAGGGAAACAACCAACCTACGAGTACATGGCAGAATTGACTAGGATCGTGAGAAGGCTTCCCAATTAGGTTGTAAACTACACCAAAAATAATTAGAAAATTCTAAAATAACACTAGAACTTGATTTATCATGGTTTAGACATCAAACAAAGCAAAAAGAATGAAAATCTAATGAATCTTATACAAGTAAGCCAAAGTGAATGGCAACTCACTCTAAAGTAAATGGAGTAGAAGAATTAAATTGGTACAGTAACTAGAAGCCTTCAACTAGGTGTAGACAGTAGGAGAAATCAATCATAGAAGACAATTTGAAAGAAGATAAGAGTACTAACCTATAAGAAAGTAAATTGCCATTCAAAAACTTTGTCGGATGCTCTCCACACTATCTTTCACATACGCGAAGTGTTCTCTAATGAGCTTTGATGTTCTCTGACGGCTTCAGATCAAAGTGACATGTTTTAGAACGAAAACACATCAAATAAGGCTTCAAAAATCAAATTTTCAAAATTGCACTTTTATTGCGGAACCAAGTTGTGGTCACGAGGCCAATCGACAAGCCCTTGGAACTTTTGTTCCAGGAGCAAAATCAAAGCCCAAAAAGCCCATGGCTCTAGCTAGTTCCTATTCTACACTCCAGATGGGTTTTACCTGATTTTCAAGACCTTCCACAAGTGTCATTAAGGAATACTTGATCCATCTACCACATCCATCAACGTCCGAGTTAGATCCCCTTCCAAACTCTGATAGAACTCCTAACTCAGCATCATCTCCATCCACTTCCACTGGTTCAGACTCTAATTCCATGGTCTCTATCTAGATGGCCCACAGTTGCCTTCTACCCACAGTACGGGTTTTCAGACATACAATATGGATTTTCGAGTCAGGATTGTGGGGGATTTCACAGAAGGTGGGCTCTAACTTCTTGTAGACATTGAAAGTCTGGAAGTCACAAGCTAAATTGCACACTTTAGGTGTAATATGGATGAATGGGTGCCTTTTGTTATCATACTATTTCTGGCTGGCCCACAACAAATTCAGATATGATGAAGTGATTCACCCCTCCAAATGAATAGCTAGACAGGTAATGTATAACCTTGGCACAGATACTTATAAAGTTGAGTAGGGAAGTTACCAGCATAATTTTTGCTCTAGCTAAGACCTTGGGTCTTATGTTAAAAATTCTGCATTACCCTCTACCTGCATAAATATTTTGGTCTCCCTCTTTCCATGATTGGGTCAAACTGAACATAGATGGTAGCTCCCTAGAAAACCTAAGAAAGCAACGGCTATTGGACTCTTTCAATCTTAGGATGCAAAGGTGATAAAATCATACCGTTTGTTCTTGGGAGTTCAAACAAATTTTGAGGGTGAGGTAGAGGCTGTTATGCTTGGGTTAGAATGGGAAAAAGTCATGCAGAACACATGAATGCTAGATTGAAATCCAACATATGCTTATTGTAAGGTCTCAAATATGGATAGCATGCACATCCAAAAACACGTAATAAATCATACTCAAGCTATTTTCCAAACAATTTAAATAACGGAGATAAGTTTCCAATGACTATTGTTGTTAGCCGATTGTTCAAAAAATTGAAGTCTCAAATGCATGAGGCCAATATTTTTTATGTAACCCAGAATGAGCAAGTTGGTTAGAACATTTGTTTGATCAATGAATCAAACAATTTCATAGTGACTGGGGTGGAGAAACTGATTAGTTTCAGAAGAAAAAAATTGTGATTGTGGAATTGTTCATTGTATATCTTTATATTATTAGAGAAAAAGAAAAAGAAAAGACTCTCCTTATATCAATACCAAGAAGAAAATTACCCTTTTCATTTATGTAGTACTTTAACTTGGTTAAGAAACAATGAAAAGAGTTTTATCAAATAAGCCTCTGAAGGGTCATTGTCCAAGATTCACAATCAGAGTCTTGTTAGGATCTATTCCCAACTTGGCTTCATATATAGTGAACTTTTATTTATTTATTTATTTATTTTGACGAGTCTACTCAGAGTTGAAGAGTCCATTTTGTGAATGCACCAGAAGGATTGTCCAAATAATTTTCCATGGATCAAATATCCCTATCATATTAGAACCTTCATTCAAAGAGTAAAATGACCATAGACTCTACCATTTGCTTGGTATGATAATCAATCCCCTCATAAATGATTTGACAATTATGCCTTTTTTTCAATTCTATGATGGGGACACTCTTGGAGAAGGCTTTGGAACCTCTCCTTAAGTTTAGAAAATGATTCTTGTGTCTTCTACCTAATTTGCATAATATCACTCCTAAGTTTATTTGTTTTATGCATTAGAAAAAAAATTTCCTACGGAATGCTGTTGTGAACTAACTCCAAATGGTGATAAAATTGGTTGGTAGTCCATAAAGCCACTTCTTTGCTCCATCTTTGAGTGAGAAGGGAATGCATCTAAGTTTAACAACATCATCATTGAGTTGCTCTACCTTGAGAAGTACACATAGCTCTTCAAATTCTCTTAGGAACAAATATGAGTCTTCTGACAACAAACCATAAAAGTGGTGTAAAATTGTAATGAATTGAGACTTAAGTTCCTAGTTATTTCCCTAGGCCACAGGTAAGCTTGTGTATAAGGGTTGTATTGTCCTAGCAAGGTAGAACCCATCCTTTAATGACTTAGGTGGAGATGCATCACCAATTTTCAAGGTAGATACTTGCACAAGTCGATTGGTAAAATCATGAGTCTAGACACACATACAGTAACCACCTAATGCAATTTAAGGCTATTACAATAATTTTCCATGGCGAAAGAAAAGAATGAGAGTTCTTTTTATTTTAAATAAATAAAGTAACTAAAGGGGAAACAAATAAATAAAAGAAATGGGGTGGTAGTAAATAATGAATTTTCCCTTCAAGGATTGAAACAATGATTCCAGAGCCGTAATTTTGTCATATTGTTTGGTGTTGTATATGTGATAACCCCAATGATCCTAACCCAAAACCCGAATCGCAGGTCTGAGAACCCAAGCATCTGGTAGGAAGAACTTGTGGGTCATCCAAGTTGAAGCCCATGATTTGGCCCCAGAACCCATGGACCTAGCTAAACGTGGTGAAGAACTTGCCTTATTTGGAACGAGAAAAAGATATAGCCATACTCTTGATAGTTTGGGTAAGTGGATATCCAGCTCAAGAAAGACAAGAGTTGGGAGATGCCAATGATTAAGGCAAGAGCCTTTTAATTGATGTTTAGGCTTGTACCAATGTTTGGGACCAATTGAAAGAGCAAAGCGCCCACGTACTGAAAATTACTAGGGGGTAGTTGCTTGAAGCAATTCATTGGCTTAGCAACCACCCGGTCACCCTTGGCGATCAATTGGAATAGTATGGGTAGATTGCCTCTTTTGACCTCGAGACCCTATTTAAAGCCTCTTAAACCCTATTTTTGCATTACTTTAATGCAATAGGCGGTTGTGGACTGTTGCAAGGTCAGAGAGCACGTGTTGGAAAGGAGAAGACCCACTCTCACAAATAATCTTGCAGAACTTCGGTGACTTTCGGATCCTAAAACTAAGTAAACTAACTACTCTCTCATTCCTGTATTTTTCTTTTATTTGGAGAGTGGTTGTTCTTACAAAAACTAGGAAGAAGATTTGAGATGCAAAGTATTTATTTACCTTTGATCCTAGATCAAATCACATTGAAAAAATAGATCGCATATCTATTTTAATGGCGAGAGACTTTCAAATAGAGTTATTAAATTCTAGATCCAAGTTTTGTTTAGTTTTTCATGTTTTTGAGGTTTAGAACATTATTCTAGTTATTTAAGGTCATATTCTAAGCCTAAGATCTTCCCGAAGTCTGTTTAAAATGGGAGATCAAAAGTTAGATTTTTGGACCTGTCTGTGCACCCAGGAGGTCGCTATAGGCGATTGCTTGGTGCAACTGGCCCAAGCGACCGGCTGATTCCCAGAGTTTGTATTGTTTCTGATGCTTCCTAAGCTTGATTGTAATTATATGATTATGATCATGATCGTAGGACATATTGGGATCTGCTAGAGTGTGTGATTGTGAGGAACTAGGTCGTTTATCTAGTTTTATCCATTAAGACATGTATGGAAACAATTATATATTTGTAACGCCCCAATCTCCATGTAAGGAGAAAATCGTCCTTGATCAAGGATCGACGTTACTTAGGTAGTGAACCAAAATACACTAAGGAGGATATCCATAGACAATGTGAACAAATAAAATCCACCAAGAATACAATAGATCACAGCGAAAAATATTCAAATATAAATCTAAAATGCTTCCATAAATTGTCTCATAGTTTTAATGAAATCCAAGTAAACATTTAAATGCCAAGAATTACAACTAATAGAAAATTTCAAAATTTATCTATCCTAAGAAATGTAGTAGACATGATCTTGATCTTCATCCTCCGAATATCCATTATCCCTCTGATCAAGTCCATCATCTGTAGAAGTAAGGGGCAAGTTTTGGGAAGAAACTTAGCAAGTACAACTTAACACATATCAACAGTTTCCTTTCTTTTTATACTTGTTATTTAATTAATAATAATCTAATACAAATAAAATTAACTAACACAACTCATTCAAACATTCTCATTCAAAAACACAACTACCATCCCATATGCATATATGGTCTAAGGTCGATAGGATGTCCCATGCCGTTACATGGTCTGCGCACGTTACACAACCCAACATCCAACTACCCTAACCCAAATGTTTCCAAACTCAATGTATGTTCCATGCCGTTATATGGTCTACACGCATTACACAACCCTAACATACATTCTCATTCAAAACACACAACTACCATCCCATATGCCTACATGGTCTAAGGTCAATAGGATGTCTCATGCCGTTACATTGCCTGCGCGCGTAACACAGCCCAACATCCATCTATCTTAACCGAATGTTTTGATTCCATGCCGTTACATGGCCTACGCGCATTACACATCTTTAACATACATTTTCATCCAAACGTCTACTAACTCAACATCACACATAATGCTAATATGATCATGACATGTCTTGATGAATCATACGAAAACAATGCAAGATCATATGGAAAAGATGAATTTTGGATATAGTCCATTATCAAATCAATGCATAATACAACAATAAATAACCCAATAAAACATAAATCTAAAGACGCATTCATGCTTATGGAACAGATTAGTAAATTCAAGGAAGAGATTAATTATTGGTAGATCATAATAATTTCATAAAACATAATCTAAAAGAAATACATTTTTATATACTCAAAGACAAGATATTAATAAATCAAGATAGGCAAAATCAAAAATGTATTCATATTCAAAATCAAATTATAAATAAAAAGAATAAATCATTTACTAATAAATTATGTAAATCAAACATCATCTAAAACGTATTCATAATCAAGATAAGTTGTTAAATAAAAAGATAAAATCAATTACTAATAAATTATATAAATCATTATCTAAAACATATTCATAATCAAGATCAAATTATAAATTCAAAAAAAGAATCAATCACTAAGAAGTCATGTAAAACTATATATATGATCGTAGAAAAATAAAACAATGACATGTTGAAAGTATGAAGATTGTGTTTACCGTGGAGAAATCACAAAAAGAATAATCACCCTTAGATAGAGGGCCTTCAACGCTCTATATTATCTTTTCTTTTCCTTGCACCCTTGTCTTTCTTCTCTATTCTTACTTAACCAATATAAGTTCTCAATTCTCTTGTTTAATATACTCACCATTAATTCCATGTTCTCACCATGTTTCTTCTCTTCTCTCAATATTCTCTCCTCCTAAATCCTCCTAAACTCCACGTTTTTCACCATCCATTTCTCTCTCCTCTCAATATTATCTCCTTCTAAATCCTTCTAAACTCCACATTTTTTTTTCACCATCCATTTCTCTCTCCTCTCAATATTCCTCAATATTCCCTTCCCACCATCCACCTTCTCTCCCCTCGATATTCCCTTAATATTCTCTCCTCCTAAATTCCCACGTTTTCTTGTATTCCCATACTTAATTCTCTTAATATTTGATTTAAAATTAGATCTGGGTGGGGTCAACACAATACGAAAATGTGTAAGGTAATTTATGCAGCTATTAAACCCTGGACCTCTTTCTTTATTCAAGGTGATTGGAATGCCTGGATTGGTATCCCTAGCTTTGAACATCAGAGACTGTGGTCTGAACCATTGTCTTTGATGCTTCTTGTACATTCATAAATTGTTGTTTACATGTTTGGAAAGCTTAAATGCATGGTTAATTACCCATTACATTCTACTACCGTTTCGACAGAGAAATTGAAGCAGAGTGACCCATGATGGCAGTTGTTGGATCCTGTGGGCATCCAAAAGAGGTAACTAGTCCATGAGAAGACATAAATCCACTGTTTATCATGCAATGGTAGGGTTGCATATGTTGAGAATTAGGTTCATGGGCATCCAAAAGACGGCTTGGGTGTCAAGAGGAGACATGAGAGGCATCTGCCTTAGCATATGGGATGACCATAAGGTTACGGAATGTTAATCCAACAGAGGTAACCACTCCGTGAAGAATAATAGTCTTTGGTCGAGAAGGATACTAGACCTAAATGGCACTAGGTATGAGGAAACGTATCTGGACCCCAGATTGTGTGTTATTATATGACTCTGCATTGGGTTTAGAATCCCCGACATGTTCTAGTACTTAAATCAATGGTGGTGGTGAGAGAGTGTGGACCTATAACCTCAGCCAAGGTGATGATGTGGACCATACCCCTTTTCCCAAGATCCCAACAAAGGTAGCCAATCCGTGAGGGATTAGACTGACGAGACCCACCTAGAAGAGGGTTGGTGTATATCTTAATGAATGTTTTCCTAGAAAGAGACTAGCATGGTTAGATCATTAGCTGCATACTTAGCAAATCATTGCATCTTTTACATTATTGTATTCATGCGATTATGGTATATATGTGGATTGTTGCATTACTGAGTTCTGTAGAACTCATTCCTTGTAAATTTCCTTGTTTTTCTTTAGATGTCTTTGCAAAGATTGCTGATATTCAACCTAAAAAGTGTATCACTTAGCAGATATGGCTGAGGTGTATTTGGAAACTAATGTTGATGCGCATGAGGACTCATGCATTTACATGGAGTGCAACTATAACACCTATTGATATGAAGAAGACTCTCCTAGCTCGACGACGGGATAAAGAAATAAAAGGTCATGAACTTATTGTGTTAACTAGATATTGATTTTCAGAGTCAGATGTAAACCCCAGTTTTGAGAATTGCTTCCACTAAAATAATACTTCTTAATTAAAGTTATTTCTTTGCTTCTGCTCACATACTCTATTGCAAATACTCTTAGTATTCATTTTAGAATTCTAAACATTATTATTACTAATAATTGATAAATTGTTTATTCCTTGCTCTTGATTGTGGGATTGCGTGCTTTATTTATTAATGATAGTGTAATCTGATCCTGTGACTAAAAATCACATCCATGGGTTGTCACGGCGGATCCGGTACCTTTTGGGTGAGGTGTGACAATGTATGTTGATAGAGTTGGAACTACTGTATGTTTTTGTTTCTATTCTAGATAAGAGTAAGTAATATCTTTGATTTTTTCTTTTTTTCTTTCTAAAAAGAACAACTTGATTTACCTTAGAATAAGAAAAATAAATTGGATAATACCTCTCCAGAAACGACACCAAAAACTTATTTGTGAAATTAAAAGTAACCAGAAGCGCACTATATTGTGTGATTGATAGGTCGATCTCACAGAGACATATTGCTTAGATTTTAATCCTCTTAAAGTAATGTAAGAGTGAGAGAATCTTTTTTTAACTAACTAATTAATTAAACTAATGGTCCTAACACATGCATCTAACAAATTTAGAAATTGGGAAGATAAATAAAAACCTAAGCATAAGTAAGTAAAGACAAGAATAAAAATTGGCCACAATAAACAAGAAATAACATAATAAATAAAGAAGGAAGTGATCTAATTGTCAACTTTGGGTTAAGGAAAGGGGAGTGCAACTAAGATGCATTTGATTGTGGATCGTTTCTCACAGCTTACAGTCCACTGATCAGGGGAAGTGGAATAAATAAAAATGTGGAAAAGAAATAACATAACAACAAATAAACAGAAAAATAAATAAAAAATGAATCTTAACCAAAGCGAGGCACGACTATAGGCATCTCTTATCAAGGACCTAGGGGAAAGAAAAACATTAGTAAGTTGCCGAAAAGTCAATACCTAAAATAATGACAGGGATGGTAGACAATAGCGAGAATGGAGGGGGGAGAGAAGACTATTGATGAAGGCCAATTACTTGCTTTGGAATCTTGTAATAATGAGAACAAATGAGCAATTTGAAATTCATCCAACCCTAACAACCAGATTTGGAAATTGCTAGAGCCACTGAAAAGCAAATCATGAAGAACCTTGAAAGGGAACACAACTCAAATTGCATTGATTAAATTTAAAATTACACATGCATAAACAAAATGAAGCAAACAACTAAAAGAAACAAATTGCATTATATGTAAATTGAAAGCGTAAACACTATGTGGAAAATTGGGAAACATGAGTGAGGGTGGAGAGAAGCTCTGGGGAATTGGGATCTTCCCAGATAGTCTATATTTCTTAGACTAAAACCTTTGGAGGAGACAGTGAGAGTGGAGGATAGGGGAGCTGCAGTTTGTAATAGAAGCTTGGAGGGGGAAAAGTTATATGCAAATGCTGTTGGTGGTATGAAGATGACGGAGATAGTTTCCCTCCCAGGCCCGAGGCAGGGTGTTATAGGTTGATTGTGATACCTCAAGAGGAATATGAACGGCAGAAAAATCAATTCAGATTCTCGCTAATTAGAAGAGCAAACTTTCGTTTGACTTCAATGGATGAGTTAAGAGAAATTGCAAGGAAATCCTGAAAGTTAATCCAGGGTGTGGTGCTACATTCGCCAGGAGAGACTTTATCATCTTTTCAATTTAAATGTTAAGGAGATATGGCAGAGGTTTGGCATCGAGGATGGTGGAAGATAGGCTCTCAATTTATTAGATTTCAAAGGTGGTGCCCAGATTTTAACATTAGTGATCCTCACTCAACTCCTAAGCTGGTTTGGGTATGTTTTCTTGATTTACCACTAGAGTATTGGCATGAAAAGATTCTTTTATGAATTGCTAAGACTGTTGGAAGGCCGGTGTCTTTGGATATAAGAACCCATAGTTGTTTTGGGGGGAAGGGGGGGCATTATGCACGTATATTAGTGAAGTTAGAAGATGGAGAAGAGTGTGTGGTACAGCTTCTTACAGAAAGTTGTGTTCAAAGGTAGCCTCAAAAAATGTTCACTATGCAATAGAAAGGGACACACTGCCCAGCAATGCAAAGGGAAAGCACCAATTGGTGGGGAGAAATCAAGGCAGGTGACAGAGCTTGTCAGTAGTCATGTTGATGGTAGGAGTGGCACGCTCGTGGGAAAGGACTCATAGGACTTAGTTGAGAGAAATTCTCCATTAGATCAAAGAAGTGAATTTAAATTCAGATGAGGTGTTGGTTGAGAAAAAGACTCCAAGTGCAGAGCAAATGGAGGATTCTCAAACTCAAAGTTTGAATTCAAATGTGGTGTCATCCAAGGAAGCTGTGGAGCGTATAGATACACTATTAAGGAGGAATTCCAAGGACCCAGGTTCGTCGAGGACCCAGTGGGACCCAACGCTGCAACCAAAATTGGTAGTGAGGAGGTGCGGCCAACCCAAAATGTGGTGAGGGATGAGATGTCTCAGGATCCATTGGATTAGGAATTAGGATGTACCAAACCCACGGCATAGAAAAGAAGTGGTAGAGGGGGAAACCAGATCCAAACAGGGCTGTGCGGCTGCCTGAGACTTCGCGGCAGAACCAATTAATAGAACGATGCTTAAGTCATCAAAAGCCTGGCTGTCCGAAAAACATTTAAAAAGCAAAGTAAGGGACTGTTGCACAGACCTCTTTGCAAAAAGGGAAACAAGTATCATTGACTCTACTAGAAGAGGTGCACCAGGTGGATTGGCTGACGCTACGCAAAGGATACACAAGAGTTTTAGGTCATCGTTTGAGAATGATAGTTTATCGCTATAAACCTTTTCTCTATGAAGATTTGGTGAATATGAAATTCTTAAGGAATAGTGTGCTTGGGTGTATTTGGGGCAATTATTATTGAAGTGTTTAGTGGATTTTACTTATTTAAAGTGAGGGGTTTTCTGACTCCAATGAGCATATACGTGTAACTTTTTTTGCTTTCACACAAATGACCCTTATAGCCAAGAAAAGAAGAAGCTAAACATTGAAACTTAAAATTAAAACCCACAAAGTATGCAGAGGAGAAAACCTATATAATACTAAGAAGAAGGAAAATTGTAACCTAAGGTTGGGAAAGTATTTATAGGGGTAAGAGAAGGGAGTAAAAATAAGGAAATAAATAAATAATAATAATAATAGGAATAATTACTATTGTCCTCTGTACTATAGCCTAATTACTAAAATGACCGACTCTTTATGAAATTATTAGTCCCCTAACTATTAATAGTGTTAAGAGAGCATTACAATCAGATGTTCAATATCTATTTTGCCCTTTTAGAATTAAGAAGCCAAAAAAAAAATATCAACATCATTTAAAAAAATCATTTGAAATACCAAATTTATACTTGTATTCTTGTTATTTTGATTTTTGAAAAATTAGATCCTAAAGAAATGAAACCTGATTACCCAGAAAAATAAATAAATAAATACAGCCCGGTGAGCTCTTCCTTGCACCTCTCCAAATCACTGAGTGCACTAAGGGCCTGTTTGGTTATATGAATCCAGAGATTTCAAATCTCTGGATTCATGAATCTGAGAATTATACCCGTTTGCTTGTAAAAATCTCTAGATTCATGAAATTTAGAGATTCACCTATTTACACTAAAAATGTGAATCTGTAGATTTATGGGTAAGGGGTGAAATCCAGAGATTTCAAAAAAGCTATACATTTGCACATTCACAAAAATCACGTCGATCAAATAATTTTTTAGGATGAATCCACAGATTTCATTCCACAACCAAACATCTAATTTTATAAATTATAACTCCATAGATTTGAAATCTATAGATTTGAAATCTCTAGATATTTGAAATCTCCGGACTCATGTAACCAAACAGCCCTAAAAAGAGTTCATCCCCCGGAGAAGTGCGTTTTGTATAAAATTCTTGGAAGAAGCCCTAAAATTCAAAAGTGGTCAAATAGAATTATCAATCTTGAATAAGAAACAAGAGACACTTCCAGATGAAGGAGAATTGTTGATCAATGGTGAAATTTCAATTTGAAAGGAAGGTCCAGTGAGGTGGGTGCCAACTAAACTCCTAATTCTGACTTTTTTATTGGTTCTTTTGTCAACTTATTTTTCTTTTTTGGGGGTAATCTCTTTGGTTCAACGTTGAAACCCTGGAAACTGGAGTTGTAGCTCGAAACTCAAATGAGAAGACATGTGATGGAGGAGTTATAATGCAAGATTGGGAAGGTAATATTAGAATAGCCAAATCTACAACTTTAATGATATTGCTGTTGGTGAAGTATTGAGAATAGCTTTACCGAAAAAACGGTAAATGAGATTAGGCATGGCTTATTGGAAGGAATTGCATTTCTTTGTGTTTCCTTGAGTCAGTTTGTTGGGAATTTTTTGAATATGCCCAAGGGCAATTGTGAAAATTCAAATATTAGGCGATTACAATATATGAGGATATATTGGTAACCACCAATCCACTCAACACACAAGTAAAATACAAGATTTATTGGACTCTCGCGCTCTCTCTCTCCAAGAAAAGCAAGAATGAAAGGGAAGATTTTTTTTTTTCCCGAGATCTTCTTCTTCCTTGCTTAGATTCTCGCATTTCAACCGTCCATCCACAATGGTACTTAGGTTGTGGATTTTATTCCCTTTCTACGAGATCGAGGAGGATTTGCCAGTGACGGATTGTGTGGAGGAACGAGTATGTAGATCATCTTTATTCTTCCGCTGCATATTTTCTATTTTTGGAAACAATGAATCCAGGTAAAATTCTATCATTCTCCTCTCTAAAATAATTATCCTGGTACATCATGCTATCTCCCATGTTAGATATAGAGAACCAACATTGGCATCGAGCCACGCTCCCACGTTTCTTTGTTCCTCCCGAATTCTATTGTTTGATTTTTTGGATTGGATCCAAATGGGAGGATCTTAGGTTTTATCGGAACCCTAAATTATATTAAACTTTTTTTTTTTTTTTGGGGGTTTCAAATGGAAGGATCCCGTGTAATTTTCCTCCAGCTTTTTTTGGATCCAAATGGGACTATCATCATAGTAGACGTTAATCCATGAAAATACTATTTTTTGTATTTTTTCTTGGATTTTCGTGCAACTTTTTATTTTATTTTTACATATGGGATGATGAGATCCAAGAATCTAGTCCTATGTGGGCATTATGGTTTGTTTTTGGAGGGAGTAAAAAAACTTCCATCCAAACGGTGCACCATCTGGTCACAGAGAGCAGATGGACTCCTAGACGGTGCGATCCGTCTCAAAATCTGTCTAGTCACAGAGAGCAGACGGACTCCCAGACAGTGCGATTTGTCTAGTCATAGAGGGCAGACGGACTCCAAGATGACGATCCATCTCGGGACATGCATTGACAAATGGTGATCTGTCTCTCGTAATTCGTATAACAATCCATCCTCGGTTTAGAAGGTGTTTTGACTTTCTGGACACCTCTAGCTCGACACTCTGAGTGATGTTTGGGCATTAAGAGCCTAATGGGGCTAAGTGGGAGCTATTGGGGTAGAAGCATTATGTATGAACCACCTCATAGCATGTGCATGACTTTGTGTTTTACTTTTGTGAGTTGTAAAGCAATTTTAATTATTGAAATCATGCTTCTTGTGCAGAATGAAACGAGCATATAAATTTTATGAGGATTTGCATAAGGATTTATAGGATGTTAGTTAGCATTTCTTTTAGTTCAAATGCTTATCCCACAAAGTTGATCATTCTAGTGTGAATTTGTTGTTGCTTGTGTTTTATGCTAGAAATTTTGAACTCATCCTTGCATGTATTGTCTCTAATTGATGTAGGCATGTAGCTGCAACTAAGAGCATCATTGCTAGCCTCACCAAGGGAGATAAGTTGAATGAGAGGAACTATGACCTTTGGCACCGAAAGGTACAATATCTCCTTGATGAGTAGGACATGCTAGAAACTATAAACCAGACTGTGACCCCACCTGAAGAAGGTACCACTGCATAGCAAGGACCTTGAGACCTACAATGCTTGGAAGAGGAAGGACATGGTAGCTAGGATTAACATCTTGAGCTCCATGAGGGATGATTTGATGCTTCGATTTGAGAAGCACTAGACTTAATAGTCTTTGTGGGAGGCAGTGAAATTCCAGTATGGAGGGACTTCCACCACCAGAGGCTGTCAACTCAGACTCACTTTCGATGGCTATAAGATGCGTCAGGGTCATACCATGAGGCAATACATAACCATCATGTCCATTATAATAAGTGAGTTGAGCGCATGTGGGTGCCAAAAGACTAATGAGGAGAAAGTCTCCGCAGTCATCAGGTCATTGCCCAAGACTTGGGAGCACATGAAGATCTTCTTGACACATACTGATGATGTCAAGACATTTGATCAAGTTGCCAAGCACCTTGAGCTGGAGGAGGACCAGATAATGGGTAATGCCACTCCCACTCAAGGTATTTGCTTCCTGAAGCAAGCACCAAGAAGGGTCCGGGCTTTAAGCGCAAGAAGGATAAGGCTCAACCTCAACGCTCCGGTGCAAGGCAATAAGGGTGGGAACGGAAACAAGAATGGCCCCAAGCTTTCTAGGGGGACCAAAGGTATCAAAAAGAAATCGTCTACGATTTACTTCAATTGCCGGAAGCCTAGTCACTTTGCTCATGATTGCACTAAGCAGGAGGTATGTAATTTTTGTTATATCTCATCTTGTTATGTAACAAGCACTTCAATGCTTGTTGAATCAAATCCCTGGTGGATTGCTGGTTCAGAGCGACAAAACACATAACAAAGGAAAGTTTGAGCTTCGTGGAATACCTGTCGTATTCCAAGAGGAAGAAGAATAACAATGGGGAATAGCTCAAGTGTGGAGGTCCATGGCGCAGGCACGTGCAAATTAGTTTTGCAGGGTGGCCGGGTGCTGTTACTCCATGATGTGTTGTACGCTCCAGTTATTCGCGAAATCTTGTTTCTGTTGTCTTTCTTATGAGGCATGGTTTTAGAGTTGTATTTGAAAACAATTCTTTAATTTTGTATCTAGGTGACACAATTTATGGTTGTGGTTTCTCCAGAATGGTTTTATTGTATTGGATACAATTGATAATTTATCTAATTCTAGTAATGTGTTTGTGTACCAAAATACTATGTGTATTGTTGTGTGGCATGTTAGACTAGGGCATATTGGCTTAGATAGGATGAACAGATTGGCAACGGAAGGTATCACATCCCCCCAGCCTGTACCTATCTGGAATACTCGGAGGTGTGATCCACAGCCTCGAAAATCAAGTTTCAACAATCATCCTCCCATATAGCACAATAGTATAATCATGAGCAAGAATAAATCATTGTATTCTTGTAATTTTGGTGAAAATATAAATTTGGTATTGAAGAAGAAAGAAAGTCAGAAAGGTAGTAAGAAATGACACAAGGAGTGGACTGAAAATATAGGTCAAAAGAACAAAAGTAAGAAAAAAGTGAAGTATGATGAGCGGGTAGAAAGTCAACATTCAATTGAAATAGATACACTAAAACAACCATCTCCAAAGTGGCTACTCGAATATGCATGGCACTCTTCAAGATATGGAAGACTCCTCAAAACCGTTCATGTCATTGCTCCGGCACTATTCAAGATACTTCTTTAGATTTTGAGGATTTTTTTATTTTTTATTTTTATATAACATAACTTTTTAATATTAGTATCATGTTTTCATTTTCACAGATGTAGACATTTGCTTCTTCACAAGGATCAACAACTTATGTGCTTCATCCATCTTAATGATTTCATGGTATGTTGTGATAATTTATTTGCTTATGTTGTTTATAAAAATTTCTTAAAATTTTAAAATTATATCTAAAAGCCCTTTTGATTTTTTTTTTGTAGGAATTTGCAACTTTGCCGATCTTGGGTCTTACACAAGAAACCCAGGTCTCAACACGGCATAGATAGATATATGTAATGTTAGGGATTCTTTCTTTTCTTTATATATATATATATATATATATATACCTTTTTTTTTTTGGGGGGGGGGGGGGATTGGGTTTATGATTCTTATTAATATTAATTTGTTAGTGTTGTAGTGAAAATATACTTGGGACTCCCCGGGTTCGCCTCCGATCCGGGTCTAGTTCCCGAGATCAAAACAATGGTGAGAGTGGGTCGCCCGAGGACGGGAAGCCACCTCCAATGATAAAGTCAATTTAGGCAAGAGGATTGGAAACTCCCCTTTGAGGAATAAATGC